>NC_142045.1:53079216-53231716 GCF_982192425.1 Myodes glareolus
TATCACCTAATCAAAATTCAAGTACAGATATTT
Source organism: Myodes glareolus (assembly GCF_982192425.1). NCBI lineage: Eukaryota > Metazoa > Chordata > Mammalia > Rodentia > Cricetidae > Myodes > Myodes glareolus. The sequence goes on from NC_142045.1 coordinate 53,079,250, forward strand.
TAGAAATCCAGTATATATGCAAAGAAAACAGGAAGGCCTTTACTGAGGAGTCTACCTTAAATAATCACCAGGGCCCATTTATTGGAGAGACAGTATATCAGTGCAATGGAAATGACAGTGACTTAATCCATGAGCCAAATCCTGCGGATCAGCAATCTGCTCATTTCCCAAAGGACTTTTACAAATGCTACAAATGTGACACCATCTTTCATCAATACTCAGAACTTATCATCCACCAGTATATCCATATTCAAGATCAGATTTCCAAGGGTATGGATTGTAACACAGCTTTCAATAAAAATTCCAGCCTTCCTAGAAATCACACCGGAGAAAAACCCTACAAATGTAAGGAATGCGGCAAAGCCTTTACCTATTGTTCCAGCCTTAGACAGCATCATAGGATTCATTCTGGTGTCAAACATCACAAATGTAAAGAATGTGGCAAAGCCTTCTACCATAAGTCACTCCTTACGCAACACCAGAGCATCCATGCCGGGAAGAAGCCCTACTGCTGTAAATTTTGTGGCAAAGCATTTAATCAGAGATCAACTGTCACTCAACACCAGAGGATTCATACTGGAGAGCGGCCCTACCATTGTAAAGACTGTGGCAAAGCTTTTCATCAAAGGTCAAGCCTTAGCCTACACCAGAGAGTTCACACTGGAGAGAAACCCTACAAATGCAAAGAATGCGGCAAAGCCTTCAACCGTAATTCACTCCTTACTCAACACCAGAGGATTCATACTGGTGAGAAGCCCTACCATTGCAAAGATTGTGGCAAAGCGTTTAATAAAAAATCAAGCCTTACTCAACACCAGAGAATTCATACCGGAGAGAAACCCTATTCTTGTAAAGATTGTGGCAAAGCTTTTAATCAAAGATCAAGCCTCAGCCTGCACCAGAGAGGTCACACTGGAGAGAAACCCAATAAATGTAACGAATGTGGCAAAGCCTTTAACCGTGTGTTTTTCCTTACTCAACACCAGAAAATTCATACTGGAGAGAAGGCTTACCACTGTAAGGACTGTGGCAAAGCTTTTAAACAGCGCTCCAGCCTCACTCAGCACCAGAGAGTTCATACCGGGGACAAGCCCTACCACTGTAAGCACTGTGGCAAGGCGTTCACTCAGAGGTCAAGCTTTACTCGGCACCAGAGAATCCACACTGGAGAGAAGCCCTACAAGTGCCAAGATTGTGACAAAGCTTTCAGCCGCAACCTGTTTCTAATCCAACACCAGAGAATCCACACCGGAGAGAAACCGTACCACTGCCAAGACTGTGGCAGAGCGTTTAATCAAAGATCGAGCCTCACTCAGCACCAGAGGGTTCATACTGGGGACAAGCCCTTCTGTTGTAAAGACTGTGGCAAGGCGTTCACTCAGAGGTCAAGCTTCAACCGACACCAGAGAATCCACACCGGAGAGAAGCCGTCCAAGTGCCAAGGGTGTGAGAGCACCTTCAGCTGCAGCTCCCGCCTCGCTGAGCACCAGTGCACTTCCTTAGGCAGCTGCTTCCAAGACACAAAGTTCCTCCAGTATATGTGAGTTTACTGTTCTGTTACAGCCAGCTCGCAGACCGTTGATTCATTGTTAAACATGTGCTGTGTTTTATATAAAAGGTACTTCTTTCTGTTGTTGCAATACCTTACTGGATTCCCAGAGTCACTTTCTGGTTTAAATGAGTAATAGTTTTCTTTCTTGTCATTTTGTCAACTAGTTCTGTGTTAATTGCACTCTCAGATGTATTTCCCATAGTGTAAACATGAAACATATATGCTGTTACACGGAAAAACCCTATCTGGAAAAAAAATACATTGTCCAATGTATATATAAAACTGTCCACCAGACTTCACACTAGAGTAGTGTTTGGCGGGCACCATTCAGAGTCTCTAAACTGTGTAGCATGGAGCTTGGCTGTCTCCTCCAGTCGCATTGATCATCTCTTCTACAGCACAGTTAAGATGATATCATCCAGTATAGAGCTGCTGCATGCTGGTTCCACACTTCTATAAAATTGAATTACACTGGGGAAGGGCTGTTGTGTAACAGCATGCGTGTGGGAGTCAGCGGGCAGCACCCAGTCCTCCATTTTGTTTTTGGGGCTGGAACTCGGCTCGGCTCCTCAGGCTCGTCTGCAAGCTCCTTCTCTGAGTCATCTCCGTGGTGCGACTTCAGGGTCTAGGGTTTCTCTGGCTCCACTAGAACCGCCTGCATGGCGCGGAGCCCTGCTGACGTCCACCCTGCCATATGAGAAAGGCAAGCAGGCCACCTACAGCTTCAGCACAGGGCTTATCATCCTCCTGCGGTTTGAAGACGTGACCATACTTAAACATGAGGACGTACAGAAAATGTAGGGAAACATTTTTATGCTGAGATTTCAAAACCGACCCCTAGAGCTAAAGGCCTTTTGGGGTAGTCTTTCGTGTTCTCCAGATCATGTCTAGTTACGTGTCGCTGCTAGAAGGCTGTGTGTCAGTGTCCTGGTGATGAGTGTGGAATCTGTACGGGAAATAGTGGCAGCACACTTGGATCTGATACATTATCAGGAGGGAGAAGAGCTGAGAGGAGTGAAACTTAGACCCCACCTAGCCCAGGGCTGTACACAACTAACTCAGCTATAGACTGTGAGTGGTGTTTGCCTCGGCCTATGGAGGACCAGTCCTGTCACACTGTCGAAGGTTTCTATTGGGGCCATTTCATTCTCTGTGTTGGCCTAGAGTCCAGGATCACTGCGAACTGTCTCACCGCACCTAGGACCTGCCAGATTTTTAGGGCTTCAGATTTTGCACATTGGTTCAGGCTAACAATAGGTCAGAAAGTAGTGAGTGATTCAGAATTCTTTCACGGAAGCGTTTTTGGTTCTATGGAGGAATCATTCCAGTTTTCTGGTACTCAAAGGAGGAAACCTGTGTCCACCTACAGGCAAAATACACTCAATAAATCAATTTCTTCACATAGGTCTCCTTTCCAAGACAACAGCAAGAACAAACACAAAACTGCCATTGCTGGAAACTTCTAGAGAACGTCAGTGTAAAATAAGGGGACAGATAATTGAACTTATGAGTTGATGAACATGAAGAAGGGAAGGAATGATTGACAGAATTGAATTTGTTTGGAAAAGATTGATTTATTGTATTATACATTCTGATGCCCTTCTACAAGGGCATTTTCTAGAAGGGTTCTTATTTCTATTTGTGTTGCTTTTTCCTTGTTGGAGGATTTGGACGCTAATAGAACTGTCTTAGAGAAATTTAAAGAGTTATGTTAACTTGGCTGCTGTTTTATGTTATGAAGTGGGAAAGTAATTGTCGTTTGCTTTCTGTTGCTGTGGCAGATAACTATAACCAGAAGCAGCTTGGGGAGGAAATGGTTGGTTTTAGCTTCCTTTTGCGTGTAGCAGTGTATCATAGAGAAGTCAGGATGGGAGCTAAAGCAGGGGCAGGGGATGGAACCGTGGAAGAGAAGCTCACTGGCTTGCTCCCCCTGGCTCCTGCTCAGCCAGCTTCTCTAAACGTCCCAGGACCACCTGCCCTTGGCTGGCACTGTGCACAGTAAGCTAGGTCCTCCCACATCAGTCAGCAACCAAAACCATTCCAGACGCGGTTAGAGCACCGTGATCTGGGCGGTTCCTCAGCTCCTCAGCTGAGACTCCCACTTTCCATATGACTCTTGGTGTGTCAAGTGAGAATAAGAACAAATAAGGATGGTACAGTGTAAGGTAGTGATTAGGGAGGACAACAGAGTAGCTATGGTAGCAATACAGTAACCAGAAGCCTGCATCCTACTTAGGGTTCCACAGAGATGCTCAGAAGAGGCCCGCTCAAGTCGAGACCAACCAGCAGTCTCCCCTCAAAAGAAGAAACAATAGGTCGGTACATTTGGTGGATACACCAGCCTCAGACTTTTCCCAGACCCCAAAGAAGATAAGTCTGTTTGGTGGGATGACACCTTGATTTCTCATTAAACCTGTGTCCAGAAATGTTCTCTCAGATACTCTGCTTTTTGATTCCTGAAGGTCTAGTAACTGCTCCAAGTGCAAAATAACAAGCACCAACTCAGTAAGATTTCCTTTGAACGACTTTAGGAATTTCCCTTTGTCCCAGTTGTGGTGTTTAGTCCTTAGTCCTCTGCATTAGCAATGAATGAGTGATACGGAAATACATAGTTGGTCCTGACATCTGTATGGCTCACCATGCACGATGAGACAGCACCCAAATTCTAGGTCTTGTGTTAAGTGTTGCAAACAATATGAAGTTTCCAGCTCACAATTTCACAACATCCTGTGAGCACATAATGCCCGCTTAAATAGACATTTTGCACATGACTATCTGCATCTTATGGATAGGTGCCGACAGCAAATTTTAAGCAGAGTGATTTAAGGTTTGCAGCATTCACTGAGAACTGAGCCTGTGCTCTGACAACAGATAATTTGCCGTGTGCTGTGCTTTTTCTCTACTGTAGCTGCACATGGTGGCTGTGAACACCGACGAGGACCCTGCTTGTGATGCCAGTTCATGAGTGTCCCCTCAGTTTCCTCAAATTCACCCAATTACAATGCCTTAGATTGGGGTCCACGTGTATTTTCTTCCTCCAAATGCAAGATCACTCGCATAAGTCTACAAGGCAGTGTGCGTGTTTGCTTTGGTGCCAGTGCCATGCTGGTTTTTAAACTTGAGAATTTTATAACTATGCTTCAATCACATTTTTTTTTCTTTTTAAAGTCTTTTTATTGCACTAGACATTTTCTCTGCTCCCTTCTTTTCCTCCCCTCTCCCCTTTTACCCTTTCGTGATCCCATACTCCCAATTTACTCTGGAGAGCTTGTCTTTTTCTCCTTCTTGTGTTTTATGTCTAAAAGCCACTTATGAGTGAGTCCATTATATTTGTCTTTCTGGGTCTGGGTTACCTCACTCAATGTGGTGTTTTCTAGTTGGTCACGTTCTTACTCCTACTTCTTCCCTAACTGCACACCATTGCCTTTAGGAGTATATAATATAGTTTGAAGTCTGAAATGCTATTTCCAGCATTACCTTTCCTACTCAAGATTGTGTTAGCTATTTGGGAGCATTTTTATAAGTTTTAGCATTTAGAAATATTTCTATAAAGAATGTCATAAAAATTTTGATTAAGATTGCGTTGAGTCTACCTATCACTCTTGGTGCTATGGATTCAGCCCAGCCATGTGCATGGGAGGTCTTTCCTGTCTTTAGTGTCTTGTGCATTTTGCTGTAGAAGAGTTTAACATGTTTGGTTAAGCTTTGTGTTTGTGTCCATATACATGTGAGCACGAGGAGGCTGGATGGAAACTTCAGGTGTTAGTTCTCAGGCGCTGTCTGCCTTGTCTCCCTGGTGTGGATTCAGCAGGTAGGACGAGGCAGGTGTTCAGCAACCCCAGAGAAGTGCAGTCTTCTTCCCAGTGCTAAGATGTGGACACACTACCACGTGCGTACTTTCTTACATGGGTTCTGGAGACTGAATCCAGATCTTCATGCTCTCATGCCCAGCATTTTGCCAACTGTACTCTCTCCCCCACACCTAAGTACATTTCTGAAGATGTCATGGGTGGAGTTTTGCTGATTTCTAGTTCATGAAGTTTGCTGATTTTGATTCTTGCTTCTTTGCTAAAACTACCAGATGTAAGAAGTTTCTGGGTCTTTTGGGTGTTTTAAGTATAGTATATGTCCTACAAATCAGTTACTTAAGTTCCTTCTGTTAGATCCCTTAGTGATGTAACTAGAATTTCAAAAAGTTGCTTTGGTCAAGAGTGGTTAGAGTGGACGTGTGTCTCCTTCCTGATTTTTAACAAGGTGTTTTCAGTTTTTTCCCAATTGGTGTGATATTGGCAACAGTTTTCAGGTGTTGAAGTATGTGTAATCTTTCTAGTTTCTTCAGGACTTCTATCATTCAGGAGTATTGAATTTTGTCAAAGGTCATTTCCAGTATTGGTTGGAATGATGATATAAGCTTTGTCCACATTTCTCTGTGCTATCAGTACTTACTGATTTGTGGATACTGAACCAGTTTTCATTCCTAGTATGAAACCAAGTAGTTGGCATATGATCTTTTGCTTTGTTCTTGTATTGAGTTTGCAAGCGTTATATTGGGGAATTTTGCATCTAGATTTGCCATGAAGGAAATTGGTTTGTAGTTCCTTTTTTTCCCCTCCCTTCCTATTCGTTTTTTTTCTTACCATGGGAATGAGTTTGGAAGTACTCTCATTTTTATTTTTACAGACTGTTTTGAGGAACATTGGTATTCAGGTTTCTTCAGATGTCTGGTGGGATTCAGCAGTGAAGCCATCTTAGTCCTGATTTCTTCATTGGGCAACTGCTACTTCTATCACGTTGTCCATGATAGATTTGTTTAGTTTCTTAGACTCTTGCAATGACTGTGTGTCTACAAGAACAGTCTATATTTTTCAATGTATTGAAACATATTTGGTTTTCTTTTGTTTTTTTTTAGCAGAGAGTTTTATTTTTTATTGCTTTATAAATAATACCATTCAAAATTTCCACTTTTTCCCCTCCTCCCATTTCCCTTTTGCTTCCCCACTCATTCTCCCCTCTCCCCCTCCAGTCCTAAGGGAGGGCAGGGTACCCTGTCATGTGGGAAGTCCAAGGCACTTCCCTCTCCATCCAGGCTTAGGAAGGTGGACATCCAAATAGACTAGGATCCCCAAAAGCCAATACATGCAGTAGAGACAAATCCCAGTGCCATTTTCATTGGCTTCTCAGTCCACCCCCATTGTCAGCCACATTCAGAGGGTCCAGTTTGATCACATGCTCGTTCAGTCCCAGTCCAGCTGGGTTTGGTGAGCTCCCATTAGATCGGGCACACTGTCTCAGTGGGTGGACCAACCCCTTGTGGTCCTGACTTCCTTGCTTATATTCTCCCTCCTTCTGCTCTTCAACTGGACCTTGGGAGCTCAGTCCAGTGCTCCGATGTGGGTCTCTGTCTCTATCTCCATCTGTTGCTGGATGAAGGTTCTATGGTGATATTCAAGATAGTCATCAGTCTGACTATGAGACAAGGCCAGTTCAGGCACCCTCTCCTCTACTGCCCAAGGACCTAGCTGGGGACATCCCCGTGTTGAAACATATTTGTTAATTGTGCATTTCATAGTATCTTGAAGTATCATAGAAACTTGGATTTCAGTAGTATCAGTTTTATTTGATTCTTAATTGTATTCATTTCCAGTTTTCTCTCTTTTACTTCTGTTACTTAGGCTGTTTTTCTCTGTTATCTTTTCAAGCAGGTAGCCTTTCCTTTCTGTTAACCCTTCATGATTTTCTCTTTTCCCAGTTCATTAATTTGAGATCAGAACTTAGTATTTCTTTCTGTAGGTGTTAGGTTTGGCTTATTCTTGTTTTCTACCACCTTGAGATAGCATCATTAAGTTATTTACTTACTGTCTCTTTAATTCATTACTATATAAGTTTCTTTCCTAGAACTGCTTTTTTTGCTTGATTCTGTGAAGTTTTTAATCCTCCCCTTTCTTCAGTGAACCACTAATCATTCAATAGTATATTATTTAAGTTTCATATATTAGTTTATTTTTTCTTATAGTTGATTTCTGGTTTAACCCAACATGATATGATGGAGTATAAGAAGTTATTCAATATTTTTTTATTTGTTAAGATTTGCTTTAGGGGGCCTAGAAAGATGGCTCGGCGGTTAAGAGCACTGGCTGTATTTCCAGAGGTCCTGAGTTCAATTCCCAGCACCCACATGGTGGCTCACAACCATCCGTAATAAGATTTGCTTTAGGGTCTGATATAAACTATTTTGGAGAAAGTTTCATTGGCTGCTGAGTTCAATGTGTATTCTGCAACTATCAGGATATTCTTTGTGTGAGCATGTCTGTGTCTAGGATGTTTGGTCGTCGGTTCAGTTTAAAGCTTGCTGATATTTTGTCTAGATGCTCCATGTATTGATGAGATCAGGGTGTTGAAATTGCCTACTGTTGTATCTGTATTTATCTGTTCTTTATGTCCAATACTGTTTGTTTTACGAAATTGTCCGGCCAGTGTTCACTGTGTGTGTGTTTGTACACAATTGCTTTATCTTCTTGATGAACTGTTCCCCTTATTAGTATTTAATCATTTCTAGTTTCAACTAATTTTGCCCTGAAATCTCTTCAGGTATTAGGATAGTTACAGTAGCTTGTTTTCTGGATCCATTTTCATGGAATACCATTTTCCATCCTTTCGGGCTGTGTGTCTTTATTAGTGATGTTAGTGATTTCAAACAGGTAACAAAAATTGAATCTTTTTTCATTCAAGGAGCCAGTCTCTGTTTTAATTGGAGAGCTAACACTAGCTACACTAGTTTTAACTTAGTTTGTTATTGAAAGATACATACTAGTTTCTAATTTTTTCTGATTGTTTGGAATAGCCAATTATTTTTTCAAATTAATCATAGTGTATTGCTGCTTTATTGTGATACTGTTTTTATCCCAATAATAATTTGATTATTTGTTTAGTAAGATTTATTCCTTCTTAAGCTCTTAGTATTGTATATATTGTTTTCTTGGTGTAAAATACCTTTATATATTATTTGCAATATTGGATTAATGGTGTTGGATTATTTTGATATACAGTTATCTTGAAAGGTTTTATTTCTCCACTGATTTTAAAGTATAGTTCTACTGTGACCATTACTGTTGGTTGGTAGCCATTTTCTTTCAGGATTTGAAATACATCATTCCCGTCACCTTGGCCTTAAGAGTTTTTGGTGAGAATTCTACTGTTATTCTGAACAGTTTTCCTTTGTAAGTAACTAGATGCTTCTTTCTTGGAGCCTTCACTGTTCTGCGGGTTACTCCTGGGGTTTCACTAGGATGTTACATATAGAAATGGGTATCCATGTTTTCTTAGATTTTAGCTATTTCCAGCTATTTCATGGAATGAGTTTTCTGTGCCTTTAGGCTGTATTTCCGCTCCCTCTTCTATACAAAAGATTCATAATTTTTGTCTCTTGATCGTATCCCACAAGTCTGGATTATTATGACCACGGTCGCTCATTCCTGTTGCTCAGTTCCTCAGTCTTCCTTTGCCGTGCTCTGGTCAGCTGGAGACGCTCCCTGTGGAGTTCTTCTTCTTAAGCTTGCAGATCTTTTCCCAGAGTATTTTCCTTCTCTTTGCTTAATTTCTCATCCAAGCCGTGACTAATTTTAAAAAATTATTTGCTTTATTTGCATTATTTTAAAGTTATTGATCATTTCTTACAACAGGCTTTAGAATTTTTTGCCAAGCATTTCATGGGCATCATTATCTTTACATTTGAATATTTAAGGGTTATCGGCTTTGGGTGCAGTTATTTTTCTTGCTTTTTCAGATTATGTTTTTGTGTTTACCTTTGAGACAGGAGAGTCTTAGCAATCAGCCTTCTGGTAAGGGCCCAATCCCTGGGGGGTAATTCTTGGGGAGAAACCCCGAGATAACATCACAGCACACAACCAAACCGGATATATAAATGTAGCATGAAACAACAACACACTACGATCCCAGTAGCAACAGGAGGAAGGGGCACACAAATAAGATAGGTTAAATAAATGGAAAACGAATAGTTTGAAAGTGAATGGTGAAAGGGAAAAGGAAAATAGAAAGAAAAGTTCCGGATTAGATTTGAGAAAAGGCGAGGGAAAGAGCAGCACGCAATCAAAATGGAGAGAAAAGTCAGATCTCTCCCTCCCGGAAGACATGGAGACGGCTCTTCCCTAGGCAGCGGAAGTGGGAAGTGGAGCTGTAAGTTGTTTTCCTTGTCCTCCAGATGGGCGGAGTCTGACAGTAGAGGCCGATCCTTGTCCTGCCAGCCAGCAGGAGCTGAGAGAAAGTGTCCACTTCAGGGCTCTGTGTGTGCCGGTGTGTGATGAAAACTGTAACCCTGCATATTTAGGCAAGACCCCTGTCTCCTGGTCCTGTGAGTGGGTGTCAACAGGCACCAGAGTCACTGTCCGTGTGACTCTGAGCATGCGAAGTACGAAGACAGGACGGAGCATATCCTCTGAATGTCTCTGAGCATGGAAAAGGTGACCATGCCGAACGATCACCTAGCCTTGCCAGTACTTTCCATCTCAGCCCCACAGAGACACGCACATGCGCACATAGCGGCTTCACTCCCTTTGGACATTGGAACGCTGCTTTAAATTGGGGAAGAATTTTAAGTAACAGTTATTTTCCCGAGGTGGCTGCTGGCTCCCAGTTAGATCACCAGTGACTATGCTAGGAAGGGGAGGAGACAGTGCAGCATCAGCATGCTGCAGGGATTGCAGAATGTTTCAGACACTGCAAGCTGCGCAAAATTTACGTCTCGGTGTAGCCCTGCTGAGTGGCAGCTCCCCTTCTCCTCACCATCCTCTGGGGGTACACACTGGTAATATTGTGTTTCCGTTCCAGTCGAAGTGTCTGTAATTTCTAGATTTAGTCTGATTGCTGCCCAACTAGATGGTGGTAGCTCAGACTCAGGGGCTTCCAAGTGGAGCCTGATCTCGAACCTGAAGATCTGCATGTAGCCCAGCCTTTACATATTTCCAAGGGATGTGCAGATTTTCCGACAGAGTTTATCTTTGGGACTTGTTAAGACTACAGCTCAGGTTAGACCCTCAGAGCAGTGGTTCTCAACCTTCCTAATATTGTGACCTTCTTGCGCGTGAAAGGAGTGGGGTGGGGGCAGAAACTGTGCACTGGCTCAGTGGATTGATACACTACGTCTTCAGAGAAGTCTAGTTGGTGACTGACCAGGACAAATAAGATCTGACAGCAAGACAACATCTTGGAAAACACCTAGCCTGCTAAATTTGGTAAATCAGGTGCAGCTAGAGACTTCTGCCAGATCAGAGAGAGTCATCCTGAGGCTTCCCAAGTACTGCCCATGGGCTAGACCCTCAAGAGCAGGCAATGTCTAAGAGCAGTAATTACTGCCGAACACTGCACAGTCCTTCACTCTGCCTACTGACCCCATCTTTTAGGCAGGAGAGTGACCATGGCAATGGCAACAGGATGCTCTGTGCTAGGTGCACAGTGAGAAGAGAGCAGAGTTGGGCCCACACGATCTCAGCTCAGAGAGCTGCTCCAGTTTGTGGAGCTGAACTTGGCAACACGAAGCTCCTGGCTGAGTCTTGGGAGGACTAGGTCCCAGCTCTCTCGACCTCCTACTTCCGGGACCTCCCATTGCAGAGAAATAACTCAAGGCCCATTGCCTAAGGGATTACTGCTGCTCACTTTTTAATTTTGCTAAATTCTTCCTCAGAGAAATGAGGTTCAAAACAAAACAATAACCTCATTGTACACTGAGTGTTAAACTAATTAAACTGTTAGTGAAATTTGCCTTATCTAAAAAACAAAACGGGAAAAAAAACAGCAGTAAGAACAAAACCCACTGTGACTAAGTGAAGATTTTCCATTGTTTTCAATAACCTTGGTAAAGAGTACTAAGCAAACAAGTGTGTGCAAGGAACCCCTGCTATCTCTGCAGCCCAGAACTAGCAAGTCCGTGCAGCTGGAGTCAATAGCTGTCTGAATTATCTATCATCTTTGGCAATTGAAGATAACAAGATGTGCTTGTCAGATCCATAAGAAAATTAGGGTTGGGGAGTTAGGAAGGGGAAGTCCCATGTTTGCCTCCCTGAGGTCCGTTCTAAAGATTCAAGAGTTTATTTCTTCATGTAGTCCAGGCTTCACACATTCCCAAGGGATGTACAGATTTCCTGACAAAGATTATCTTTGGAATTTAAGTCTACAGCTCAGGCTAGATCCTTAGAGCAGTGGTTCTCAACCTTCCTAATGCTGTGACCCTTTAATATAGAGAGTTCCTCTTTGTGGTGACCCCAAGCCATAATCTTATTTTTGTTGCTTCTTCATAATGAATTTTGATACTGTTATGAATCACAATGTAAATATTTTTGAAGGTAGAGGGTTACCAAAGGAGTCCTGACCCCCAGGTTTAGAACTGCTGTCTTAAAGAGAATACTTGCCCAACAACATCTTGAACAGATTGAGGCTAGTTATTACTTCAGGTCTCCACAAACAGTGAAATTTGTATCAAAGTACCTTCTGCCAATTTCTTCCTTGCCTCCACTTTCTTAAATAAGACCATAGTTAGCAATGACAGGCGTTCCTCCTGTTGTTTAAGAAGTTACAAAATAAAATAATTCTGTTGAGAATTTTTTTATTTAAATTCACACATTAAACTACAAGTCTGCCAAACGTTTCAGTGCCTCAAAATGAGATTTCTTAAGTAAGGTCACTATATTATGATCTAGGGAATCAATCAAGAATATATGGTGATTATAAATCTACATGCATTTGCAGCCCAGCATAACAGCACATTTCCAGCACTTGGGGAACTGAAGAAGAACCAAGAATTTGTGGCCAGTTCGAGTTACATAGTAATATTCTGTACCAAGCCAGTATCTCCATGCATGTAATAGTGAAGCACCCAACCTCATAAAATACATTGACTCAAAAGATAGGTTCAAATTTAGTAGTAGAAGTTTCCAAACCCCAGCAGCAGACAATCACGTAGACGATACATCAGATGTAAGAAGAACTTAAAAACGAATAAGTCTGGAATCTTGTATCTTCTGGTCACAATAGAATGAAATTAAAAGTTAGCAAAAGAAACTTTGCTGACTAGATTTTTTTTTTTTTTAAATCTGACCCAGGCTAGAGCCATTTGGAAGAGGGAACTTCAGTTGAGAAAATGCCTCTTCCATATTGACCTGTATACAGAGTTCTGGGGCGTTTTCTTGATTGACGATTGATGTGGAAGGGCCCAGCCCATTGTGGATGATGCTACCCGGGGTTGCTATAAGAAAGCAGGCTGAGCAAGCCAGTAGGAACCAGCCAGTAACCAGCTGCCTGACAAATTCCTGTCCCTGTCTTGTTTCCATGTTGGATTTGAATGTCCGAGTGTCAGCCAAATGCCACCCCAAAGCCAGCTGCTCTTGTTCATGGCGTGTATCCCAGCAGCAGAGGTCCTAACTAACACAGAGACTGCTACCAGGTTGTGGGGTATTGTTGTGACAGACCTAACCACGTGTCTCTGGGAGGATTATAATAGTGTTTGCACTTTGGCCTGGAAAAGCCTTCGAATGCTCAGAGCCCAGTGGGTTGTTCTGTGGGAGCGTCAAAGACAAGACTGCCAGTGAAGACGACGGAGGCTTCCTGGCTTGTGAAGTTTTAGATGGAAGCAAAGACGACCTGGGAGGGAGGGGAGCAGAGAAAAAGAGCTCAATAAAAACCAAACCAAAACCAAACCAAAACCAACAAAAAACAGAAAAAAAGGCTAACTGGGCCATTCATGTGATGCTTTGAATTAAGAACCCCTAAAGTTGTGGGTGTTGGTGGTACACACCTTTAATCCCAGCACACAGGAGGCAGAAGTGGGTGGATCTCTGTGAGTTCGAAGCCAGTCTGGTTTATAGAGTGAGTTCCAAGACAGCCAAGGCTACACAGTAAAAACCTGTCTCAAAAAAACAAACAAGTAAGAAAGCAAACAAACAAACGGAACCACTAAAGGGAAACCTTTGCTTTGCTGGATGTTGATGTTGGTCAGTGGAGGCTGAAGAATCAACTGTGAAATTCCTAATGATAATCTGTTATAGACTGGAGCCTAGCATAATCGTCATCAGAGAGGCTTCTTCAACCAGCAATGGATGGGAGCAGATGCAGACCCACAGCCAAACATGTGGAGCTCAGGGAATTGTGTGGAAGAGGGGGAGGAAGCATTGTAGGAGCCAGAAGGGTCAAGGACCACACACAGCCCATAGAATCAACTAACCAGGGCTCACAGGGGTTCACAGAGACTGAGTAAACAACCGGTGAGCCTGTATGAGTCTGATGTAGGTCCTCTGCATATTTGTTATGGTTACGTAGCTTAGTGTTCTTGTAGGACTCCTAACAGTAGGTGGTGACTGTCTCTGAGTCTTTTGCCTGATTTTCGGACCATTTTCCTACGAAGGATTGCATTGTCAGCCTTGTTATGAGGGAATATGCCTAGTCTCACTGTAACTGTTAGGTCATGTTTGGATGATATCCCCAGGAGGCCTGCCCTTTTCTAAAGGGGAACAGAGGAGGAGTGGATCTGGGGTAGAGGGGAGCTGTGTGTGGGAGGGGCACTGGGAAGAGAGGAGGGAGAGAAACCTGCAGTCGAAATGTAATATGTGAGAGAAGAATTAAAGAAAAAAAGAGACCAGCATCGCTGAGGATCATAAACCTGGGAGTATTTCTTCAGGGTCAGCACACACAAGCTGTGGGCCATCAGGGGCCAAGGCTGCACCTCATGTTGTTAGCTGAACTTCGTGATGTTTAAGGGTCACCCAGATGGCATTGTTTTTGAAAGCGTGAAGTGGGCATGGAGAGAAGCTGAGGCTTGACACCATATAGTAGGCTTAGAATTCCTGGAGGAAGGCCAGGAAAAGCTGTTGGTGAAGGTTCGGCTTAGTTGCAATAGAAAACTCCCAACATTTTGGAGATGCCCATTTCATGCAATGAGTGCCGAGGACACTTTGAACCTGAGGGACAAGCTGTGTGTATTGCCAATGGTGGAGCCAGAGAAGTGGCCCAGAGGATCACTTCAGTTCCAGACACCAAGGACTGAGCTGTTGGACTTGGTTCCTTTGATCATATTGTGATTGTGTACCAGTTCTTCCCTCTTGAAGTAAGAAAGTTTTTAACCCATTTTTTTTTAACTTTACAGGAACTGACAGCTATGAGACCTTAAGTATCTCATAGAAACTTTACAAATTAAGAGCAACTTAATTTTAGATATTTTAGAAAGACTTGAACTTTTGGAGAGAATGGCTATTTTAGAGGGGCCTAGAAGTTTGAGAGAGACTTCAGGTGTTTTAAAGAGAATGAACTTTTAAAGGTGTGAAGTGTTTTCAAAGACAGACAGACTTGGAGTGTTTTTGATTATGGCATTAAGTAATATGAGGTTTTGGGATGAGCAATACGGAAAGGTGATGATTAATCAGTGATGTATTTGTGTGTCAAGTTGACAAAGCTGTGCTGCCAATTTGACACAAGCTGGAGTCACTTGAGGAAAGGGAATGTCAATTGAGAAAATGACACCATAGATTAGCCTGTGGGAAAGCCTGTAGGGAATTTTCTTGATTAATGATTAATAAGGGAGGGCTCAGTTCATTTTGGGTGGTGCCACCCCTGGGCGGGGGATCCTGGGTGATACAAGAAAGCAGTTTGAGCAAGCCACAGGTGTCAAACTCCGTCGCGGTCTTTGCGCCAGTTCCTGGCGTCAGGCTCCGGCCTGGAGTTACTACCCTGACTTCCTTCAGCGATGAGAGTGTGCCCTGAGTTATAAGATGAAATAAAACCTTTCCTCACCAAGTTGCTTTTGATTGTGCTGTTCTATCACAGCAATAGAAACCTTCAATGAGACAGAAATTTTAGAGATTGTGTAAATATATTGAGATTAGGTAACTTTTTTAAAAAATGGATTATTCAGAAAGTCAAAAAGAGATGTTGAAATTTTTCTTTAAGCAAAAAACTATAAATACAACATACCCAAATCTGTGGTATATAGCAAAAAACCATACTGAAGGAGATTTATAATAATAAATGCTTATATTAAGAAATAGAAATGTTTTAAATAACTTAAAAGTTAATTAAAAGTTATTAAAGCTAGTAAATAATTTATTCAATGACAAAGTTTATTAAATAAATAAAGTCAAAAATGTAGTATCCTGTGATGTGGATGTCAAGTCTGAGCCACAGACTGGAGCAAGACTCATTTGTTGCCTGGGAGAAGGGCGAACCGTGTAAGATGTCTAAGGGGTCCGTGTATATGACACCCCGGGGTAGAGCTTGCCTACAGCTGTGCCAAGTACTTAGGAACAAAAGGAGCAGGACCGAGAGAAGCAACAGCCTCAGCTCATGAGCTCCCTCTGCTCGTAGTGCTACCATCGCCCAGATCATCACAGTAAGTGAAATGCCATCAGTTCTTCGGTCACTGGAAGGCACCAGCCCACATACCCAGAGAATTTGTAAAAGGGACAAATTCAGTTCAGTGGAGAGGAAAGTGACCCACGACTGGCCACAGAATAAGTATCAACAGTGAGCTGTGTAGAATCCAAGTGGAAAAATGAACATAGACATAAACTTTACGAATTACACTAAAATGTTTTTCACTTTATAAATGGAAAATTTGTAAAGATTATAGAGGAAGATCTTCATAGCCTGTGTCCTTGAGAAAGGTGCTGACTAGATGGCCCGGTGGGTAGAGACAGCTGCTGGCACACCTAAGGATTTGAGTTCAATTCCCGAGACCTGGAGGGTGAAAGGTAAGAACTGACTCTCACAAGTCGCATTCTGACTTACAGAACTAAATAAATATGTAATTTAAAAAGATGTGTTTATCTTTATTTTATGTGTATGAGTGTTTTGCCTGCATGTTTCTATATGTACCATGCGCATTCCTGGAGCACACGGAGGCCAAAAGAAGGTCATACCCAGTTACTTTCTCCATGGACATCCAGGCAAGTAAGTGGAGGTCTGTCATAGACACTCAGAATCCCCTTAGGCTGCCCTGTCTGACCAAGAAATTCAGTTTTCAGGACTTTTTTTGTAAAACAAACAAATAAAAACCAAACAGGTCAAGAGAAATGGACAGAGGTCAGGAATGTCCAAGGCAATATTACTTTTTAAATATCCAATGAAGACAACTAGGAACCAAGCTATTGATTACACAATCGCATGATAAATTATTGGTGTGAGAGTGAAAATCTGGAATAAATGGCTGTCCACTGACATGGACAGATGTCAGCACAGTCAGCCAAGTGAATGAAAGAAGAGACCAAAACCAACATGGCAGCTCAACAGCATATTTGTCTCATAGACACAATGAATTACCATCAGACAGGTTAATTCCCTAGTGTGTGGTGTGTAGGCCAGTTCCAGCCAGGCTTGCTGCTTGCCAACCAGGGAAGATATCCTATAACCACAAAAATGGCAGAGAGCTCCCCATACTTGAGTAACAAACTGGTAGAGGAGGGTGGCTTTGTTGGGCTAGGTGGGGTCAGGGGTGGAGCATTTCTGCTCTCCAAAGAGACCTCACTGTACAGAGCTCTCACAGCTCTCGCCTCACAGCCAGGTGGAGCAAGCCCAAGCCCATTTTGTGCTTCCTAGAATACAAGTGGTTGTCACTCAAACTGTCCAGTCAGGGCTAAGAAGCCATTGATCCTTCTCTGCAGAATTCTCCAGGGAACCCTGGGGATTTCTGTTGTGTTGAAGATCAAGTTTGGAATGGAGTGTTGAGCAACAGTGGGGTCCACATCGACCCTCTTTACCTGGTGCCCCAGGTGTGGCTGGACTAAATGTTGTTGACAGGTCAGGAGCATCCTGCTTCTCAGGTCTGGAGGCCTGGCCACCATGCCCCTGTATCCTAAAATAAAGAAAGTACCACACACAGAGGCACCATTTGCCAATCTCTGACTCACTTTTTTGCTTGGGAACTTGTTGATCTTATCAGACACTCTGTGGACCAGGCAACCCTCACTCCAGCTCCCAGTCAACTGATGTCCAAGCATCTCTGCTCAGGCACTGATAAGGTATATCTATTCCATGAAGTTCATAAAGAATCAAGCTAGCACAAAAATCATTACATTTCACCAAAAATATATCTGGCTCCCCTAGAAGATGTCACTAGTGTGTAAGAATAATACCACTCTCATGATCTCATGACAAGAACTTTATGATAGAGTTACTAATATTTCTACCAGAAGTCAACAAAGGGATTTAACTTCTTTAGTATTTATTTATTATCAGTGTGTGTGCATGGGTGTATGTGTTCATCCATGTGAATGTGGGTACTACATACACAGTTTGACACCTCAGTTCTTTCTGGGAACACAGTGACTGTGTGAAGATTCCTGGGCTACCCTGATCCAGAAAACTCTAGACGGAATGGCCTGTCTCTTTCTGAGATCCAACACAATGAGTGCCTGGGAGTTCACCAGGTAAACATAGTCTCATGAGTGACTCCCGTGAGCATGGCCTAAGGAACCCTCAGTGGAGCCAGGCTGAAAGTGATGCCTCGTGGAAGTGTGAACAGTAATCTGACAGTAACAGTAACAATAATTTCCTTAGTCACTCCACTATTGAGTGGATTGTTATGCGGAATTGACAACCAGTCCACTAACATCCCCGAGCCTCCCTGTTCTCACCTGTAAAACGAGGAAGAGAACTGCTTCCTCTGAGACATGGTCAGTTCGGTTCTGAAGTCAGCAAGGCTCTTCTGACCTCCCTGCAGTGCACAGCAAGGTCCTGGTGCTCAGCTCTGCTGCACGCAAGCAGAGCAGGGTCTGAACCATGGGCAAGTGAGACCCATGGGCAAGTGAGGCCCGGTGCCTGACACTGGGGGCAAAGTGAGGAGCACCCCGCAGCATGAATTAGACAGCATGGTCACAGGAACAGCATTCAGGGAGAGGGATGGTAAGTTTGCCACAGGGGGTTGCCTTCAATTCCAGGCGGGGATGGGGCCTGTCAGCATCCCTGTGTGAGGATGTTGATGAGGCAACATCGTCCAACAATGTGGGGCGGCCTGGGAATACTCTTGAGCCTTGCAAGGAGCCACAGGGCTGCACCAGCTGAAGCCCCACTGCCCCCTCCTCTAGGGATGTGCCGCTGCCTCGTCAGTAAAGGAGAGCTGCCCCGTGCTCTGCCTGCTAAGCACGAATGATTACTTTGAGTCCTTGTAATTTAAGTACAGAAATAAATGTTCATGTAAATTGTCCAATATTGAACACAAATAGACTACAAATTCATATGATACTGCTGGTTTGTATAAATTCGTGTCTATATTTGAGATATTAACAGTGCCCTGACTTCTTTTTTTAGCATTTTTTTAAGTTTAAGGTTTATTTAGTTTTACACTTTTTTAAAGATTTATTTACCTATTATGAATATGTATTCAGCCTGCGTGTATGTCTGCATGCCAGACCAGAAGAGGGCATCAGATCTCATTCCGGACGGGTATGAGGAACCATGGGGTTGGTGGGAACTGAACTCACGACCTATGGAAGGGCAGCCAGTGCACTTAACCGCTGAGAAATCTCGCCTACCCACACCTCAGACTTGTACTTAAAAACATCCCACTGCACTTTCCACTGGCATTCTCGCCGGCTGTGTCCCTTTCCTCCACACGGGGGCAGCAGTGAAGCTCAGTAGTCACTGGGGAAGATGGGAAGTGGGGAGGAGCTGCTGAAGGCGCCAGGCCTCCTGGCTGGATCTTTCCCCAGTGTCTTTCCCTGTACCTCTTCCCTTGCTGGCAAACTTTCAGAATAAAAGAGGAGACATCGGCGATGCCTAGGTGCAGAGACCTGAAGGAGTCTGTAACATAAATCAAAAAAGATTTTTTTTTTCAAAAAAGCACACGCTTATAATTAACTATACAAGTACCTCACTCATGACCCTGGTTGTGGTGCATGCTTTCATTCCCAGTACTCAGGAAACAGAAACAGGTGGATCTCTGTGATTTCCAGGCCAGCCTGGTCTACAAAGTGAGTTCCAGGACAGCCATGGCTATCCAAAGAAATCCTGTCTCAAAACAAAACAATACAATACAAAGCAAAAGAGAATGATTTTTTTTTAAAAAAATAATCTTGCTAAAAAACTAAAGTCCCACTCGAGATCCTCATTAAAAACCCAACACGCAGGTGATGTGTGCTCATATTTCACAGAGAACACACACAAAGTAGCCTAGAAGCAAGGCAACATGGCGAGGGTTTAAGGTGTGCTAGGGCAATTAGGATTGGGTTTAGAATTTCAGATGCAGGTCAACAATAGGAGGTCAGATTGTAAAGCCGAGGTGCTGCCTGTACCCAGACATCCCTAGGAGCAGTGGAATGGGAAGCACCTTTGTATCTTTCTGTGTCAAGTAGTGCACGTGGGAGGAGGGAGGGGGCCTAAGAGGCTTTTGGGGAAGGCCTGTGTGAGGAGAGGACTCGGGCATGA
Organism: Myodes glareolus; assembly: GCF_982192425.1. NCBI lineage: Eukaryota > Metazoa > Chordata > Mammalia > Rodentia > Cricetidae > Myodes > Myodes glareolus. The sequence goes on from NC_142045.1 coordinate 53,099,219, forward strand.
GGACCCCAGGAGTGACCTCACTTCCTTAACTGTGACATAACAATGCAGAAACCTGCAACCAGGCAGCCAGCTGATTAGAGACAGCCAAGAAGGCTCACTTGTCCTTAGAGAAGCTTGACTAGTAGTCATGCCTTCGTGCTTCCTGTGGTGTTGTTATTGTGGGAGTCGTGGGAACTCCGACGAAGACACCAATGGGAGGAGGAGGAGAGCTAGAGGCCCTAGAGGTTCCTGGAGATCGTGGCTCCAGCGCCTCTGGCCATTCGGCAGCCATGAAAGGAGAAGACAGGTGAGGCAGGGCAGCCAGAGCCAGGTAACCACTCTGAAATCTCAGTTTTCTCAAACTTGGTGTTTGGCAGAGTGAAAGGGTCAGGAAAACGTGGAATGATAATAACTAATCATGACATTGTAGTCCTGTGCCAGTTTGAACCACCCACCCTGATCTCTCCTCAGGTTGCAGAGGAGCAGGAGGAGTCAGCCCCCAGGGGCCTTACTGAGTCCGCCCCCAGGGACCAGAAGGAGTCCATCGCCTGGGACCTGATGGGCTCCTCCCTGGAGGCTCAGCTGGAGTCGCTCCCCGGGGTCCCTATGGAAATTTGTTACATCAGGTTACACAATACTGTTTTGGTTGTCCAACAGTGAATGTCTCACTCTGGAGAAGATGAGAGCCCTGGTAGTGGCTCAGCCCATGAGGCTGCGTAGCTGAGCACCCCGGTCTAGCGCTGAAAACCTGGAGGGTTCCTAGAGCTGTCTTGGTGTTTGGGACATGTTAGGATCTGCAGGCATTTGCACCCTAGTGACAATGAAGGAATTCAGCAGCAAAGCAAAATTTATACCAATGAAAATTATTCATATCTATATCAGAGCCCCCTTTAAATATAAAAGAACATTTATAAACGATATTTGGGAATATGGACGTTATTTCTCTCTGGAAAATAGTACGATGGCCCTCTGATGCTGGGAATGTTACCACAGAGCTTGCTAGTATGGCTTGCCTTTGATTCCTGTGTGGTTTTAGACTTCCTTTGAATACTGTCCTCACAGCTTTGCATGCAGACTGAGAAATTATCATCTGGCTAGAAAAGAAATGTGTACCTTCGACGTGATGGGGTGGAGGTTGTTTTCAGGTTAAATCATTTGGATCTTTCATTAAGTGCTCAGAATTACTAGGGGAGTGAGTTTGTAGTTGACTGTGGGTTTTTATCCATTCCCCAAATCCTGAGGGTTCAGGTCCTGGTTTCACATGGTCTGAAGGCGGCCTGTCTGTCATTTGTCTGTGTGTCCTGAGCATTTGACATGGAGCTCATTCTGGCTTTTTGTTTTGTGGAAAATGAGCAAACATTATGCAATAGCCCACTCTTAAAAGTCACCTTTTACATGAACACACCGCCAATAAGTTGGACACTTGGCTCTTTCATGATGAAGACACACATGGAAGTCATATTATTTGAGCACTTGACAACCCTAAGTTATGTAACCCCCAAACCACCACTGTCCCATCTCCTAACACATCAGAGATAGAGATTTTTTCCCCCTAGCCAGATGATAACTTCTCAGTATGCCCCCAAAGCTATTTTCCTTAATCTTTGAAAAGGAAGAATTAAGAAACCTCACAGCTGAAGGGTGGTTGGATTTTTATCCGCTAAAGCTTCTATATGCCATGTGTCCTTTGCTGAGACTGTGGTCTCCACAGCCTTAACTGCATTCGCTGTATGTGCTGGGAGGGAGGAGTATGCTTCCCTGACAGTCTGGCCCGGCATCTGGACTGTAATGGATTCATGCAGGCTGCTTATGTGAATTGTGAGTTTTAGTTTGGAGGATTAGGAGAGGACACAGTGCTTCCAGAGGTGATCGTAGTCTTGGACCATCTGATTGAACATCTGGAACAGAAACTTCCAATTACTTACATAACATATCAGTGTCGAAGGCTGTGGCATGTTAACTACCCAACGGAGACCGCAGAGAACAAAGGGGCCCAGAAAAGACTTGAGCCTCTGGTCCAGTGCCTTTCTGTGCCCGCATAGACCTCTGTGGAGAACCAGACCAGTGCCTAAAGAAGTATTTGGTGAGGGAACCCTAGCAGCTTGCCGATGAGCCCCTCTGCAGCACATCTCACTCTACACTTGGAGACAGGGCTGAGAGAGCACACGAGACAGTGCTCGCACCGTGATTACATCAGTCTTCTCATGGCAGAATAGCATCTGACAGCCGTATTATGTGTTGTCCTGGTGAAGTCTATTCGGAGCACACCAGCCTACCTTGCAGAGACCCTCTACTATGCGATGAAGGTGAGTGGACCCCGTGAACCATCTGTCTAACCAATGTGCCCTTCTCTGTCTGAGTACGCCTTAGACAACAACCTGGGAATTCACATCTTCAAACGGGTTGCCTCTCCCTACTAAACCGCTAGACTGAAGTGACTCAGACCAGGGGCGTTTGATGCTGTATGTGAAGACTCAATGCCTGTGTTCTTTCTCCTCTAAAGGGTGCTGGGACGGACGATGAGTCGTGGTGTCCAGGAGCGAGATTGATCTGTTTAACATCAGGAAGGAGTTTAGGAAGAGCTTCGCCGCTTCTCTGTATTCTATGATCAAGGTAGAGCTTCGTGTCACATTAGAAACTCAGAGCCAGACAGTGGGCGGCACACAGGAAACGGGGGAAAGAACCCTCCAGTTCCTGTGCTTATAGGGTTAGAGCTAGGGGTTCTGAGAGAGGACAAAGGGAGAGTTGGATGTCAGGCCTGACCATGGTCCAACAGAGCCAAGGCTTTGCCCGGCTACAACATGTCCTTCTGTGTTCATCGGTATCCACTGTCTCTGTCAACACTTCTCTCTCCTCACCTTTTCTCTGGTGTCAGGTCATATCTGCAGCAAGGGACCAAGGCAAAGCCCTAGCACCCAGGTGGGCCTGTACCTTCGCCTTTGTTAGCCTGAGAGAAACTGGGAGTCTGTTTGGAAAGCATGATGAGCTTCATATACTTGGAAAAGTTTCCTTGCCCTCTCTTTCTAGATGGAAGAACATACTTCACAGTCATCAAGAGAACAGCTCTTGAGGGGTCAAATTAGAAAGTTAAAGTAAGCAACGTTGATAGAAAATTCCCTGCGTAGCATTCCTGTTGTGGGAGTCATGAGAAGTTCCCGGTTGGGAGAAAAGTCATAGCAACACAATCCGTGCCCAGATAGCTCCTGATCTCTTATTTCCTGTGGCGTTTGTGAGTCAGTGAGCTGTGTCTGGTTCCAGGGCGACACATCTGGAGACTATAAGAAAACTCTGCTGCTGCCCTGTGGAGGAGAGGACGACTGAGGGAGGGAGCCTAGAGCGCACGGTGCCCCTGCTGCCTCCATCAGCTTCCCTCAGCGACTGCAGCCATGCTTGCCTTCCTGTGCCTGACAAGCTGCCTTACTCATGCTAGTACGCTAATGACCAAATGTGCCATTAGTATTGCTAATGACAATAGTGGCACGCCCTCCTGATCTCCCTGTTGACATTAGTGCTGGCCTTCACTCCTGTGTGTGTCTAAGTCTGAGTTAGTAATACTGTCTGTAGCAAGGGCAGATAGCTTTTTATAATCTTTTTAAAGCTTCTTTTATATTAAGTTAATAACTGTATTACCTCGATCGGAACCTTAGCCGTGAAATTGTGAACTCCTGGAAATGCTGTCAATCAGGCTCAGTGCTTTATCAGACCTACAACATTATGACGGTCATATCAGGAAGATTAATGACAAATAAACATTCCCTTCCCTCAGAATCCTGTGTGCGTTGACAAAGCTTATCTAACATTGATGCTCTTTTGAAACCTGGCATTTGACGGTGGTATTAGGAAAAGCTACAATTATAGTGCATCTTGGAGTACTGAAAATGCAGCCCTGTGAACCAAATTTCCAATGCAGCAAGATGAAGAATGGTGAAGAAATAGGAGGTTGGGGAGGTGTCCTGGCCGGGCGTGGGGTGGAGTGGGACGCAGGTGCGTTTGTGCAAATGTGTGGGGGTGTGTGCGTGCGTGAATATGTGTGTGTGCCTGTGTATGTATGTATGTGTGCGCATGCATATGCGTGTGTGGGGTGTGTGTGTGTGTGTGTGTGTGCGCGCGCGCGTGTATGCATATGCGTGTGTGTGTGTGTGTGAGAGAGAGAGAGAGGGAAACAAAGAGAGAAGGAGAGAGAAACAAAGAGAGAGAGAGAGAGAGAGTTTTCTGGTGACAAAGAGAGAAGAGGTTTATTTCCTCATCAGCTCACAATCCTGTGTGTTTCTTACTAGCAGAAAGTGGTCTCATCTTATCTAAGAATAGAAAGTCTCTGTGTCATTATCGCTTGCCGCTTGCCGCTAGTCGGCAGATGGCACTGGCCTTTGGATTCCTGAGTTCGGTGCACGGGGCACGTAGCAGCTGGCCGTGCATAGCAGCTGGGTCTGTGCCCAAATGAATGCAGCCTGGCCCCCACTGGCCAGAGTCTTAAAGAGCTCTAAAAAGTCCCACGTTGGGCACCAAGTGAAGGGCGTGGTCAATCGGCAGTTAGAATTAACCAGACCAGCTCACAGATAAATAATATATTTAATAATTTCACAAACACAGAAAACTCACACAACCGAGATCCAGGGAGCACACACACGCAGCTGGGAGCAAGAGAGAGCAAGGAGCAGCCACTTCACTTCCCCATCAGAGACCCATACACAAATTAGGGATCAGAGCCTAGGATGGGTTGTTGTAATGGAACCAGCCCCCTTGTTGGCAAAGGTGAGGGCGGCTGTATGTGGTGCTCCTCTAAGAGGTGACAAACCAATTGCGGTCAGGACGAAGATGGGAATGCTCCTTCGGTTTCGGGTGATGACTCTGGTAACAACAACAGAATCATAGGTGATGGGGAGTCTGGTGAAAAACCCCCCACATTTTAACGCCAGTTAGTATTGCATAACTAATAATCATACTCATACCGCATCCCATCCTGAAAGAGGATTTGAAAACAAATATAACATAGACCTATGGTCCCAAGCCTGCTCCTCGGTGTTGGGATGCTGATAGAGGTTTTAATCTCTACCCCACAGTGATGTGGGGAGAATGTATCACTCAAGAGCCTGATTTGTTATACTGCTGGACGCAATATGACTGTTTGATCCTCTGCTTGTGTTTTTGCCCCGTTTTTCTTTGTATTGTGGAATGGCACTTTGGAGGGCGATAGTCTTAATTGTTCTTCCAGGATCTGCAAGCTGAGTAACTGCTGGGATGGTTCTGATGGAGCCTTGATCATTTGAGTGCCTGCTGTGATTCCTCTGCCGGAGCTGGTGTCTCAAGAACGGTCAGGAGATCATCCTTTATGGACAGCGGCAAGACTTTGGATAACAGCTGCAATTGTTGCTGCTATTGCTGTCGCTGCCACTGCGGCTGTGCTTGCTGGGGTTGCCGTTTCCCAGACAGCTGTGACCGCAGAGACTGTGGATCAGCTGTCTGGAAGGGTTAGCGAGTCCCTGCAGGCACGGAGTGCTCTGGACTCTCATATGGGACTTGGACTTTTAAATTTAAATCAACAAACTGCGCTTTTGCAAGAACAGGTAGATTCCCTTTGGCTCCTGCAATAAGTGTCTTGTACGTTACACCTGCTAATGTTGTAAATGCTTCTGATATGTTTGAACAGTTGAATGCGTGTTTGGATGGCCCTTGGAATTCCTCCTTTTTGAATTTTACCCTGCAGACAGCTCATCATATTGTTAATATGAATAGCACACGGATTCCTGCTGTGTCTGGATCCAGTCAGTGGAATGCCATAGTCCAGTTTGGGGGCTGGGTCCAGCAATTGTCTGCAATGCTCTCACTGCGCTGATATTGCTGATATTGGGGTTATCTGTTTTTGGATTCTCTGCCGCTTTATGTGGCAATCCCACGTACAGTACACTGTCACTCAACAAGTGTTGCTCAGGTTGTCTTCGGGTAATCAGGAAGCGCCCCAAGTCTGGCTGCAGAAGTCATGAGGGATCCCTATGATGGGCAACTGTCCTGGTATAGAAAGCTCGCCTAAGACAGGGGTTAAGACCTCCCATAGAGAGGTTAGAGTACCTATCTGGGGGAGTCCTAAGACAGGGGCTCTCATGCTTTTAAAGTAAAAAGGGGGGAATTGCTGGGTCCCTTGAGGACAGGCCTTCGCACCCCCACTGGATCTGTTTTGTACTCTTGTGGTTGGTTGGTTGGAAACAGGAACAAGGACAGGAACAATCTGTCGTTTTCAGCAATGTTTCTAAGGCTGTTTGCCCCTAAGATATGTGAGTTGGGATGATGAGCTTCCTGCTTTTGCTGGCTCCGCCTCCCCTGCTGAGGGCTATATATGCCGTGTGAAAAAGTGGAATAAAGGCTTGTGTGCAGAACCTGAAGTAGTGCTGTGCGTTAATCCCGACGTCCCTCGCTCAGAACAACTACAGTTGCCGTGCTGGCGCGGCAAGTATGAAAGCTTCTTTTAGTTACATGAGCGATTTCTAAGAAAAGCATATTATCAGGAACAGGTGTTTGACATAACACATCCTTTGTCCCTGGGAACGTAAACCTCAGACAAGTGGTCTCATCTTATCTAAGAATAGAAAGTTTCTGTTTCATTATCGCTTTCATGGCCTTCCCCAAGCTCCTCTTTCTAACCCTTTCTTTATCTCATCTAGTGACCAAATATGCCTGACGGCTCTCTGCGCCTGCCAAATATACTTTCTTGTACCTTCTTATGCAGCAGACACCATGCGGGGTCGGGATCTAGCAAGCCTATCCATAAAGTTCAAAGTATATTATACCACTCTTTGTTCATCAACATTAACCCATCTATTCCCTTGCTCATCATACACCCCAGTGTATGGCAAGGGTTCTGCTGTAGTCTTATACATTCCCACACTGTGCTTCCCTATCCCAGAGCTGTTCCTGAAGAGATAATCCTTGTCTTGTAGATATAAAGAATATCGTCATTATAAAAGAGATGGTGCAAAGCCCATATCCTACATAGCCAGCTAATGGAGAAACCCGTCTATGCCTCAACGGGTGGCCTATACCGGGCCTTCTGCCATTGACCTCCAAGAAGCCTAGTCCCATAGGATACGCAGCTCCCGTCCGGCATAGTGACGTATGTCATGTCACACAGACGACACTGGAGTTGGTGTGGCAATCCCCCAATCATTCCTGAGACCCAAGACCAGGTCCTGAGACCTCTTCACAGTGTCAAGCACCTACCTGGCTTGGTCTTAATCGCCCTCTTCTGATGTTTCCGACAAGAGTCTCATAATGAGTTCATGCACCTTTATAAGGGCATCGGAGTAGGGCGAGTTGATAATTAGGTACCTCTTGACACTTTCCAGGGCGGACATGCCTCTTGTTGTTTGAAAGTCCCCGGGAAAGAGGCTCGTCCACGTGTCCAGGAGGGTGCAGATGGCCCTGGTGGAAAGGGACAGACAGGACACTTAGTGGCCTGGACTTTCCTTTGCCATCCCGCCCAAGACTCCGTGCATGTGAGACTGCAAAGGAGGGGATATCCAACCCGTAGCCATACGAGGACAATGAGCAGGACTGAGAGGGCCATGGGAGCAGGGAGCTCCATGCGCCCCCATGCTCAGGCTCTAATGGAGCACAGCTGAGCGAGCCTTCATGCCATGGACTGAGATGAGGGTAGGGTCTCAGAGGGCCACCGGAGGCCACAGGCTTTCCCCATATCCCCACTTGCAAGGGCCGTGCTCATGCAATTCTTTTCACCCCCCAGTCAATGCTTAGACCTCAGTATGGTAGTAGAAACGTGGAGCATGAGCTCCAAGCATTGGCCACCCCTCACCCTTGGTACCCCAGGGAGCCCACCCTGCAGAGCCAAGGCCCGCCTTTCTCAGATTGTAAAGCTCACTTACGCCTTTATTTGCTCATCCTCCTGGCAGCCGGGGTGGAAGCATGCATACCTGGAGGAGATCAGGAAGGATGTTACCTGTGAAGTCCCAGTTCCCTACCTAAAAGACATCTGGGGGGCCTGCTGACTCCTGGAGCAGAATCAAAGTCCAGAGCCTAGAAGTTCTCTCTGCTCTCAGGTTACTAGTTCACCTGCATTCTGTAGGTGCTTCAAATATGTCTGTGCAGTATGTCTACCCGGACATCTCAGTGGACACAGCTTCCCTCGGATTATCCTCCACGGGTCTCCACTCAAGACCCATCTCTATCGGGTGCTCCAATATGAATTCTAGAACCCCCTTTCCAATGGGAGAAGCGCTTTGACCATGCTTCAGGAAAACTGGCCAAGGATAGAGAGCTTCCTGAAGGACACCCACACTCATTAGGGTCTCAGCTGTGGACACAGCAGTCCCTAGGGCCCAACCTGGAGGTAGTAATGTCTGACTACATGCTGCTGGCTTCTGACAAGACTCTAGCAACTAAGTAGGCCCAGAGAAAGGCAGAGGCTTCCCATAAAGGACAAGAGGATGTGAGGCCTCTGAGCCGGGAAGTGGGCACTCACCGCCTGAAGAGCACATCCAGCACCTGCTCCATGGTGGTATGAGCAGGGTAGGCGCTCAAGAAGGCCATCAGGCACTCCCGGTCCCCACGGCGAAGGGAGGCGATGAGCTGTTCTATTGCCTTCCCCAAATCCCCGAAGTTTAAGGACATTGGGACTGAGTCCCTCTGGTCCTCCAGCTGGTCCTGCGGGACGGAGTCCACTGGGTCCCCAGGGAAGGACTCAGTCAGGTCCCCGGGTACTGACTCCGGCTGGACCTCCAGGGTGCAGTCCATGGGGTGCGGGTGCCCGGGAATGACCTCCCCCTGGTCCTCCAGGTCCTCAGAGGCAGAGCCTGTCAGGTCCCCGGGGATGGACTCCTGACTGGCCTCCAGGGAGGAGCCAATCAGGTCCCCGGGGACGGTCTCCCTCAGGGCCTCCGGGTCTTCGGGGCTGGAGCCCATGGGGTCCTCAAGCAAGGACCCGGGCTGGTCCTCTGAGGCGGCGGCCATTGGGTCCCGGTCCTGGTCCTCGGGAGTGGAGCCCATCGGGTCCCGGTGCTGGTCCTCGGGAGTGGAGCCCATCGGATCCCGGTCCTGGTCCTCGGGAGTGGAGCCCATCGGGTCCCGGTCCTGGTCCTCGGGAGTGGAGCCCATCGGATCCCGGTCCTGGTCCTCGGGAGTGGAGCCCATCGGGTCCCGGTGCTGGTCCTCGAGAGTGGAGCCCATCGGGTCCCGGTGCTGGTCCTCGGGAGTGGAGCCCATCGGGTCCCGGTCCTGGTCCTCGGGAGTGGAGCCCATCGGGTCCCGGTGCTGGTCCTCGGGAGTGGAGCCCATCGGATCCCGGTCCTGGTCCTCGGGAGTGGAGCCCATCGGATCCCGGTCCTGGTCCTCGGGAGTGGAGCCCATCGGGTCCCGGTCCTGGTCCTCGGGAGTGGAGCCCATCGGGTCCCGGTGCTGGTCCTCGGGAGTGGAGCCCATCGGGTCCCGGTCCTGGTCCTCGGGAGTGGAGCCCATTGAGTCCCCGGGGATGGACTCCTGACTGGCCTCCAGGGAGGAGCCAATCAGGTCCCCGGGGACGGACTCCCTCAGGGCTTCTGGGTCTTCGGGGCTGGAGCCCATTGAGTCCTCAAGCAAGTACATGGGCTGGTCCTCTGAGGCGGCGGCCATTGGGTCCCGGTCCTGGTCCTCGGGAGTGGAGCCCATCGGGTCCCGGTCCTGGTCCTCGGGAGTGGAGCCCATCGGGTCCCGGTCCTGGTCCTCGGGAGTGGAGCCCATCGGGTCCCGGTCCTGGTTCTGGGGAGTGGAGCCCATCGGGTCCCCGGGGAATAACTCCCTCTGGGCCTCCGGGGAGGTACCCATCACGTCCCTGGGAACAGACTCCTGCTGGTCGTCTGTGGAGGAGCCCATCGGGTCCCCAGGGACTGGCCCTGGCTGGTCCTTCGGGGAGTCGCCCATAGGGACCCCGGGGAGCGACTCCAGCTGAGCCTCCAGGGAGGAGCCCATCAGGTCCCAGGCGATGGACTCCTTCTGGTCCCTGGGGGCGGACTCAGTAAGGCCCCTGGGGGCTGACTCCTCCTGCTCCTCTGCAACCTGAGGAGAGATCAGGGTGGGTGGTTCAAACTGGCACAGGACTACAATGTCATGATTAGTTATCATTCCACGTTTTCCTGACCCTTTCACTCTGCCAAACACCAAGTTTGAGAAAACTGAGATTTCAGAGTGGTTACCTGGCTCTGGCTGCCCTGCCTCACCTGTCTTCTCCTTTCATGGCTGCCGAATGGCCAGAGGCGCTGGAGCCACGATCTCCAGGAACCTCTAGGGCCTCTAGCTCTCCTCCTCCTCCCATTGGTGTCATCGTCGGAGTTCCCACGACTCCCACAATAACAACACCACAGGAAGCACGAAGGCATGACTACTAGTCAAGCTTGTCTAAAGACAAGTGAGCCTTCTCGGCTGTCTCTAATCAGCTGGCTGCCTGGTTGCAGGTTTCTGCATTGTTATGTCACAGTTAAGGAAGTGAGGTCACTCCTGGGGTCCTCATGCCCGAGTCCTCTCCTCACACAGGCCTTCCCCAAAAGCCTCTTAGGCCTCCTTCCTCCTCCCACGTGCACTACTTGACACAGAAAGATACAAAGGTGCTTCCCATTCCACTGCTCCTAGGGATGTCTGGGTACAGGCAGCACCTCGGCTTTCCAATCTGACCTCCTATTGTTGACCTGCATCTGAAATTCTAAACCCAATCCTAATTGCCCTAGCACACCTTAAACCCTCGCCATGTTGCCTTGCTTCTAGGCTACTTTGTGTGTGTTCTCTGTGAAATATGAGCACACATCACCTGCGTGTTGGGTTTTTAATGAGGATCTCGAGTGGGACTTTAGTTTTTTAGCAAGATTTTTTTTAAAAAAAAAATCATTCTCTTTTGCTTTGTATTGTATTGTTTTGTTTTGAGACAGGATTTCTTTGGATAGCCATGGCTGTCCTGGAACTCACTTTGTAGACCAGGCTGGCCTGGAAATCTCAGAGATCCACCTGTTTCTGTTTCCTGAGTACTGGGAATGAAAGCATGCACCACAACCAGGGTCATGAGTGAGGTACTTGTATAGTTAATTATAAGCGTGTCCTTTTTTGAAAAAAAAAATTTTTTTTTTTGATTTATGTTACAGACTCCTTCAGGTCTCTGCACCTAGGCATCGCCGATGTCTCCTCTTTTATTCTGAAAGTTTGCCAGCAAGGGAAGCGGTACAGGGAAAGATACTGGGGAAAGATCCAGCCAGGAGGCCTGGAGCCTTCAGCAGCTCCTCCCCACTTCCCATCTTCCCCAGTGACCGCTGAGCTTCACTGCTGCCCCCGTGTGGAGGAAAGGGACACAGCCGGCGAGAATGCCAGTGGAAAGTGCAGTGGGATGTTTTTAAGTACAAGTCTGAGGTGTGGGTAGGCGAGATTTCTCAGCGGTTAAGTGCACTGGCTGCCCTTCCATAGGTCGTGAGTTCAGTTCCCACCAACCCCATGGTTCCTCACACCCGTCCGGAATGAGATCTGATGCCCTCTTCTGGTCCGGCATGCAGACATACATGCAGGCTGAATACATATCCATAATAGGCAAATAAATCTTTAAAAAACATGTAAAACTAAATAAACCTTAAACTTAAAAAAATGCTAAAAAAGAAGTGCCATCACTGTTAATATCTCAAATATATACACGAATTTATACAAACCAGCAGTATCATATGAATTTGTAGTCTATTTGTGTTCAACATTGGACAATTTACATGAACATTTATTTCTGTACTTAAATTACAAGGGCTCAAAGTAATCATTGGTGCTTAGCAGGCAGAGCACGGGGCAGCTCTCCTTTACTGACGAGGCAGCGGCACATCCCTAGAGGAGGGGGCAGTGGGGCTTCAACTGGTGCAGCCCTGTGGCTCCTTGCAAGGCTCAAGAGTATTCCCAGGCCGCCCCACATTGTTGGACGATGTTGCCCCATCAACATCCTCACACAGGGATGCTGACAGACCCCATCCCCGTCTGGAATTGAAGGCAACCCCCTGTGGCAAACTTACCATCCCTCTCCCTGAAAGCCGTTCCTGTGACCATGCTGTCTAATTCATGCTGCGGGGTGCTCCTCACTTTGCCCCCAGCGTCAGGCACCGGGTCTCACTTGCCCATGGTTCAGACCCTGCTCTGCTTGCGTGCAGCAGAGCTGAGCACCAGGACCTTGCTGTGCACTGCAGGGAGGGCAGAAGAACCTCGTTGACTTCAGAACCGAACTGACCATGTCTCAGAGGAAGCAGTTCTCTTCCTCGTTTTACAGGTGAGAACAGGAAGGCTCGGGGATGTTAGTGGACTGGTTGTCAATTCCGCATAACAAACCACTCAACAGTGGAGTGACTAAGGAAATTATTGTTACTGTTACTGTGAGATTACTGTTCACACTTCCATGAGGCATCACTTTCAGCCTGGCTCCACTGAGGGTTCCTTAGGCCACGCTCACGGGAGTCACTCATGAGACTATGTTTACCTGGTGAACTCCCAGGCACTCATTGTGTTTGGTCTCAGAAAGAGGCAGGCCATCCCATCTAGAGTTTTCTGGATCAGGGTAGCCCAGGAATCTTCACACAGTCACTGTGTGACAGAGGCGTCAAAGCGTCTGCAGATCCAGTACAAGACACTGCACACCACTCCTGTGACCATGGGAGTCCCTCACTGCTCCAGCTGTTAAGAGGGGCAAAGGGGCTTGAAACTGTGATGGATTTGTAGCCTTTGTCCTGTCTTAAAAATCTTGTCCAGCAAGCAAACTCTCTAAGCTCACCGAGGAAGTGTTGGCACGCAGAATTGGGCCTGAAGAGTCTGCTTCAGTCTGTGGGTTTGACCGCAGTGGTTACTGTGGGAAAGGAAGGCCTCTTTTTCTTCAGTTCCTCATGCTTTCTGGACGCTTCTGCTCCCGCACCCAGCCCCACGGTGTGACTGCATCAGTTTTACCCGTATGCTCAGGTGCTAGTTCAGAACTTAAAGGAACGTTTCTGTGGTGAAAATCTGATGTGATCTTTTCCTTAGAAACATTCATGAACCTTTATTTATTCCTGTCTTCTGACTCCTTGGCCCTGACTGGGGAGCCAAGCATTTACACTCACGTTCACCAAACTCTACACCGACTCAGACACGTGAGCAGCTCGCATCCCACTCAAGGACACTATGTGAGTTTAAAACCCCTTCCTTCCTGTGGTATCTAGAAGCAATCAAGAATGCGCTTTTGGGAGGAGGAATTTCATTTCATTCAAAGCTAATCTAAGTGTCTCAGAGAGCTAGATTCAAGAAGCCATTTTCTTAGGAGGTTCTGAGCAACATTGTGGAAGAGTAGCTTGGGGCTGTCTTTGGAAACAGAGGGACCAAGCCTCCAAGCTAGCGCCGCCCAGCTTCTTACAACAAATTATGATGAAATAAAACAAATCGAGCAAGACATAGATTTTTTGGACAGTTTAAATTGCCTGCTGGTTAATGCAGAGAACACATTATTCAAAATTCAAGTCATATTCAAAGTATATTTTCATTATTGAAGAAATAAGTTCTCTGAATTTTGTAACTAGAGACATTGTGTGTGTGTGTGTGTGTATTTATAATCTGGCATTCTTTTTTTAACTATTTATTTATTATGTATACAATATTCTGTCTGCATGTATGCCTACAGGCCAGAAGAGGGCACCAGACCTCATTACAAATGGCTGTGAGCCACCATGTGGTTGCTGGGAATTGAACTCAGGACCTTTGGAAGAGCAGTAAATGCTCCTAACTGCTGAGCCATTTCTCCAGCCCCGACACTGTATATTTTTTAAATCTAATACTCATTTTTCTTTTAAGCACATAGAAAGTTTAGAGTAACAGATACAAAAGTCTATAAAACTTTTTGAAAGAATCAATGCATGTCATCTTGTTACCATAATAGTATTTGACACTTTTTAGATAGCTTATTTGATTTTATGGTGTACATAAGAATAGGATTGCAGCCAGGCTGTGGTGGCGCATGTCTTTAATCCCAGCACTGGGATAGCAGAGACAGGTGGGGATCTCTGTGAGTTCAAGGCCAGCCTGGTCTAGGAAGCGAGTCCAGGACAGGACCCAAAGATACAGAGAAACACTGTATCAAAAAAAAGAACGAGACTGCATCTTATTGTTATCCCATCTTTTTTACTTTTCTATGGCTGTGAGGAGACACTATGCCCAAGACAACTTCCAGAAGAAAGCTCTAAACGGGACTTACAGTTTCAGAGGATGAGTCCATGATCGTCATGGCAGGGAGCACGGCAGCAGGAAACAGGCATGATGCGGGAGCAACAGTTGAGAGCTCACATCTTGAAACACATGAGGCAGAAAGAGAGCTAACAGTCACGCCTCTTCCAACAATGCCACACCTCCCAATCCTTCCCACATAGTTCTACGAACTGGAGGGAGGGTCAACTATTCAAATATTTGTGCCTATGAGAGTCATTCTCATTCAGATACATATTCCATACCTGTTCCTGTTGGCTTCTGGCCAACATATCAGAATGAAAAATGCATTTTGTCCAACTCCAACAGTCCCCCTAGTCTTTCAGTCTGAACAATCTCACAGGACTCTCATAACTGTAATCCCTCTGTAAAATAATAATAAATAAAATCAACTACATACTTCTGATATACAATTGCACAGTTATACATTACCATTCCAGAACACATGGTAAAATAATAGAGGACAGTGAGGAAATATTGGACCAAAACCCCCAAACTCCAAATCCCATAGCCCTGTGTCTACTGTCAAAGGGCTGACTTAGACGGCTCCACCCCTTTAGCTTTGCTGGCTGCAGCACAACTCTCTCTCTCTTGGGCTGTGCATTAGTCAGGGTTCTCTAGAGAACAGAACTGATAGAACGTGTGTGTGTTTCTGTGTGCGTAGCAAGTGAATTTATTTCATCATAGATTTATGATATACCCAATTTTTCTAGGTCTCTGATATAACGTGCTCTCTCACTGGCTAATCCCATCCTAGTGTTTATTGCAAAAATCTTCAACTATTCTAAATATTGCACTCATTTGGGCATCTTTCCCAGAACTGATCTAATTATATAAGAGGAGCTTTAGTTTTCTGTTCATTTAAACTAAAATTTTTACCTTTTTAACGAATTGACCTGGTATTTTGAATAATGCTGCCCTAAATATTGCTTGGAAAAAACTGGCAACTTTGCAACGTCACTGGGAAATGTTAAATGGGTGTGCTGATGGGTTTTTGGGTTTGTTCTCAAGACAGAGTTTCTCTGTGTAGCTCTGGCTGTCCTGGAATGCACTCTGTAGACCAGGCTGGCCTCAAACCCACAGAGATTCCTGCTGGCTCTGGACTCGCTATGATAATGATTCTTTTTTCTTTTTTTTAAAGATTTATTTATTACATATACAGTGTTCTGCTTGCATGTATACTTGCAGGCCAGAAGAGGGAACCAGATCTCATTACAGAGGGTTGCTGGGAATTGAACTCAGGACCTCTGGAAGAGCAGTCAGTGCTCTTAACCTCTGAGCCATCTCTCCAGCCCAATGATAATGATTCTTTAAAGACTTTGCAGTTGCTACAGCCTGCAACTATGCTGAGTTCTGCTGCAAAAGAGTCTTTATCAATAGGATTAAGTTAAGGACTAGCAGCGAGGAAGTTGCCCTGGATCTTCTAGAGAGTAACTAACAAATACCACCATGAGAGGGCGACCAGAAGCAGACAAGGAGATGTGAAAGTTGTGTCAGAAGATGGGGTATGGGCCACAAACCAAGAAGAATGTAGACAACTTCTAGAAAATGAAACAGGTGTGGGAATGACTTCTCTCCTAGAGCCTCGAGAAGGAAGGCAGCTCTACTGACCCTGGTTAAACTTCTGACTTCCATAACGTAGCTGCCAATAGGGCTAAGGAGGGGATGGATCCCTAAGCAGGAGTATAGAATAATCATCTGCACACCTCATGCCTGTCTCATGTTATTCTTTACTAACAGAGGAATAAATGATTAGAAATTGGGTAGGCAAGCTTGTCCAGAAGGGATTAAGTTACTTTTTAAAATGTAATTTCCCCTGTCAAAGATTTTTGAAAAAGAGTTCCCATTGCGGAGTCTGAACTTCATAGTTTCATGAAGGGTGTTGTGGTAACAACATGAAAGGTGCCCACAGGCTCATGCGCTCCATCACTCAGTCCCCTATTACAGTAACTGTAACCTCAGTCCTCGCTACTTCACTGTTAAAATAAAGTCTTACTCACAAAGACTGGTCCTGTGTTTCCTCTTAGGTGTGGCTAGACCTGTCTCTATTTAACCAGGCTGCTCTACAATGTTAATCTCTAAAAAATATTTGTTTTAGTTGTTGCTAACAGTTTTCGTTTATTACTTATATTCTAATTTTCTGTAAAGTATCTTCTTAAACAGTTCTTACTCTGTATTAAATTTAGAAATATTTACCTTTGGGGTGCTGCACTTTGCCCTCTAAACTCTAGATTACACTGAAAAGCTACTTATATCTGCCTACTTACCAAGAATTAATCCCATGACAAATGTTTTCATGTGAACTGGGTCATAGATCCACACATAAACCTAGAAGAATCAAGAAACCTCAGTGCTTAAAAGTTCTGCGGTCACACTGCAGTCAAGTGTACTCCACACTGCAGCTCCTCGAAGGCACCCCAACACCTAACACCCGAAGAACGTTTTCCTTTCAAGATCAGAACTACACTCAATCATTAAAAGGCTCTCAGTTTGAGCTCTCAGTTTCTGTAAAGTACAGCATTCTTCCATTTCCGAGTTCTATTTTGAAAAAACTTTTTATCGCTTTTATTCTGATCTGTTTATATTTCTAACACTTGGGATTTCAACTCAACCCTTATTACACTGTTTCCATATTCCCTGGGAATTAGATTCACAAACATTAGTTTGGCTACTCATCACTAAATAAAACCCTATATTTTAAAAAGAGACATTTTCCAATTTTAAAAGTCCAGAGACATGGTGTTTCTTGAGTGTGTGGGTATGTGTGCACACAAACTAACCTTTTCAAGATGACAAGGGTTCAGCTTTTGTTCAGCCTGCTTCCTCCCGGACAGACCTACAATTCCTTCCTGGTACAATGGGCAATCTGTCACTTGGTTCTGAAGACTTACGGCAGGTGTCTACCGTCTCCTACCTAACTGGTAACCGGCAATGCTTACTACATTATACAGAATACAGAAAGATGTG
Organism: Myodes glareolus; assembly: GCF_982192425.1. Lineage (NCBI taxonomy): Eukaryota > Metazoa > Chordata > Mammalia > Rodentia > Cricetidae > Myodes > Myodes glareolus. The sequence continues at coordinate 53,116,376 of NC_142045.1, forward strand.
TAGGTGCCTATGTCTTTAGGGAACCCTAAAATTCTTTACAGAGAATTGCACTATATTTTACTATATCAATCCCAGCGTCTGTGAAGCATCTGGCACACATGGATGTACTCAACGCTTAACTCAAGATATCTAAGCTCTTCCCAATGCAGAATTTAAACAGAGAGCCCTAGGAAACACTGCTTTTTTACATATTTGATAATTGGTATCAGTGAATTAAGAAAGAATATGTCTTGAAATTCACATCAGTTTGGCGGCTAAGACATAGTTATTATTTTTGTAGTAGTTAAATGACTACCATAACAGCCTCCATGCAAGGCCATCATCGCATAAATCTCACTACAAAAGATAGAATGAAACTATGCCCTTGAACATAGCATTAGCAATGTTGAAAATTTCAGGGCTCCAAGAGCTGCGTCTGATGAAACACTGCTGAAGAGCCAGAAACCAGTAGGCGATTCCCATGAACCATTCTCCTGCTTCTCTCTATGATAACAGAAATTCTGCGTTCTGACTGGGCAAATTAAACCCTCAGTATAAAAAGTGCATTTTGAAGACCTTATATCAGGTGATCAGTAAATCCAAGTGTGCATTCATAAGATGGTTTCCTGGAAAGGAATAAACGTGCCTCTCCTTCCTTTTCTCTGTGGATGTAGTTTTAGGGTTGATGGTCTTTATGGATCACGAGGCACCTTGGCCAGAAGATTCTAACACAGAGAAAAAGAAAGGAGGATCTCAGGCCCGCCATGGAGCTCCATGCCTGTGCTGCTCACCCCTAGACTACACTAAGGAGAAAGAGTCCAGCATGTGTTCTATACTAAGCGATCGTAATTTCGGGTTTCACATCACTCATATCCAGTCAAATCTGACTCTAACATCTTATAAAACTAGCTTAGAAAAGTGAATTTTTTGAAAGTGACTTTCATGTACTTAAATTAAGTATTAGATTTTTCTAAATTATTTCTTTTCGTAGTGATGGTATTAAATATATTTCTAAGATTTTTCTAGGAAAAACTGGAATTCTATCATACTCAAATCCAATATTCTAATCTCACCTCATCTCCATCCAGAAAAACTTGAGCATCATGTGGCTCAAGTTTGAATTTTTTCTTAGTTTCCTTCTTTTTTTGGAGTTCCTGAAGTTTCCTCCTATGAACAGACAGGTGAATAGAATAAATGCTTCAGACAGCAAACAATGCAACATTAATGAAGGGAGAAATCTGATGATTTCGACACTAATAAAAATCCTTGAGATCAGTATTTACAGATAGCCCAACAGTTACCTCATGTGGCTGTAAAAGCTTTATGATCATAGGCCAATTAAAGATCACATGTACAAATGATTTTTACTTTTTTAATTTGTGTATGGATGTTTTCCCTGCATTTTGTCTAAAACACGTGCATGCAGAGCTTTTAAGAGAGCCAGAAACAGATTCAACGCAATGCCCAGCAAAATCCCAGCAAAATTCTTCAAAGACCTCGAAAGAACGGTACTCAACCTCATTTGGAAAAGCAAAAATCCCAGGAGAGCCAAAACAATCCTGTGGAATAAAAGAATTTCTGGAGGCATCACAATCCCTGACTTTATACTCTGCTACAGAGTTACAGTATTGAACACAGCCTGGTATTGGCATAAGAACAGAAAGGAGGACCAATGGAACTGAATAGAGGACCCGGATATCAATCCACACATCTTTGAACATCCGATATTAGATAAAGAAGTAAAAAATATCAAATGGGAAAAAAAGCATATTTAACATGCAGTGCTGGCATAACTGGATATCAACATGTGGAAGAATGAAAATAAACCCATATCTATCACCATGCACAAAACTCAAGTCCAAATGGATTAAAGACCTCAACATAAAGCCAGACACATTGAACCTTATAGAAGAGAAAGTGGGAAGTACAATTGGATGCACAGGCACAGGGAACGACTTCCATTTAGAATCCCAGCAGCAGAGACACTGAGAGAAACAATAAACGGGACCTCCTGAAACTGAAAAGCTTCTGTAAAGCAAAGGACACGGCCAACAAGACAAAACAACAGCTTACAGAATGAAAAAAGATCTTCACTAAGCCCACATCAGACAGAGGTCTTATATACAAAGAACTCAAGAAATTAGACACCAAAAGATCACATAATCCAATAAATAAACGGAGTACAGACCTAAAACAGAGATCTCCCAACAGAGGAATCTAAAACGGCTGAAAGACACTTAAGGAAATGTTCAACATCCTTAGTCACCAGAGAAATGCAAATCAAAACAACTCTGAGATTACATCTTACACCTCTAAGAATGGCCAAGATCAAAAACACTGATGACAACTTATGCTGGAGAGGTTGTGGGGAAAGGGAACACTTCTGCATTGCTGGTGGGAACGCAAGCTGGTACAACCCCTTTGGATGTCAGTGTGGCGATTTCTCAGAAAATTGGGAAACAACCTTCCTCAAGACCCAGCAATACCACTTTTGGGTGTATAACCAAAAGATGCTCAATCGTGCCACAAGGACATGTGCTCAACTACGTTCATAGCAGTTTAATTTGTCATAGCCAGAACCTGGAAACAACCTAAATATCCCTCGATCAAAGAATGGATAAGGAAAATGTGGTACATTTACACAATGGAGTACTATACGGCAGAAAAAAATAACATCTTGAATTTTGCAGGAAAATGGATGGATCTACAAAACATTGTTTTGAGTGAGGAAACTCAGACACAGAAAGACAATTATCACATGTACTCACTCATAGGTGGTTTGTAAACATAAAGAAAAGAAAGCCAGCATACAAACCACAATCCCAGAGAACTTAGACAACAATGCGGACACTAAGAGAGACTTAAATAGATCTACATGCAAAGTAGAAAGTATAAAAAGACAAGATCTCCTGAGTAAATTGGGAGGATAGGGACCTTGGGGAGGATTGAAGGAGGAGGGGAGAGCCAGGGAGGGGATCAGAGAAAAATAAAGAGCTCAATAAATATCAATAAAATAAAATAAAAAATTAAAAAAAGAGAGAGCCAGAGACATCCCCGGAACTGGAGTTAACAGAGGTTATGAGCCTCCACGTGGGTGTTGGAAACTGACTGTGGGTCCCCTGAAGAACGGCCTCTGCGCCATCCCTCCAGTGACTTTTAAAGTTTTAATTTAACTTCAGGAAGCTTACCTTTTTGGATTCTTCCTTTTCACCATCTTTCTTTTTCTCTTTTTCCTCTGTTGCCCTTTCTTCTTTTAAATTTTCTTTCTTGCTCTTTTTATCTTCTTTTTTCCCACTTTCAGAAATTTTCCTTCTTCTTTTTCTTTTTTTATGTCTTTATCACACTTCATTTCCATTACTTTCAGAGCCCGATGAAAAAACTGTTTCTTTAAAAGTCTGCAGGAAAAGTGACAGTTCTAGAATTACAACTCCCATGAATTACAAAGACACAAACTTTTTAAAAAAGCAAATATATCAAGACCCAAATAAAATGAGCAAGGAAGATATGAACTGGCAACTCATAAATGAAATTATCATCAGTAAGACTATGGAAAAAATACAGTCAAGTAGGACAAGCATACAAAAGAGTATGAGGAATTCCACAAAAGAAAAAAAGCCAATCATTCTCTGAAAAGCAGTCAAAACTGTCATTTGAACTAACACAAGGGACGTTACTGCTTTGAGACTTACCCGCAGAGTCTCTATGACAGTCTCAGTGACAGTAATTACGACTCATTCTCAATGTTATGCCTCTAACACAAGAGTCAAAGGGAACATAGTTTATTGAAGAAATGTCAACACGGGAAACTGTGTTCCTGACTTCTGGGGCACCTACACTCTCTCTTGCTTGATTGGGTTTCCTTGTGATACCCAATTAATTCTAGCTCATGGGCATCCTACACAGCAAATGTCAAGATCTCCTCATTTGGCCTAGTCTTGTTCAGAAGCAGATACTTGAATGCAATTGTGAAACTGCTCCAACTGCCCCCCCCCATAAATGTTATTTATATCTGTTTGGTAATGTATAAATAAACAAGAATTTGAAATGAATCTTCAATGATTACTACTTGTAAATACAAAGGGGAATTTAAAAGCAGCAGGTTAAGGAGTTACTTAAGTAAGGAGAAGAATGTTCTTTTACTTCAGAATGTCTTGAAAAATTATTATAGAAGATATATTCTATTTTGCTTATATAGCCACTCAATATTTAATGGGAAATATATAATTTTTATGGGAACACCAAAATTTTATTAGATTATAGATGCCCACATACTAAAACTTCTGCTCAAAATAGTAATGTGATTAACTATAAAGTAATATTACAGCAATTTAGAATTGTCTCTACATCATTAGTTTGTGTCTTTAGATTTCAATTTACTCTGTGGAAAAAAACTTTCTCACTCACCTACCAAAAAAAAAATCCTCAATAAGAAGTTGCAGAAGGGCACAGACCTAGCAGGGCTGCTGCTTCTGCTGCTCGTCCAGCATGGCTGCCCACACACAGCAAAGCCAAGCATGTAACCACTGCCTAATAAAGGCACTTCCCAGCAAGCCCCCGGCCAACATTTGCTCAAATGGAGAGAAACTAAGAGCAATGCCACTAAAATCAGGACCAAGACAAGGCTATGCACTCTCTCAATACTTACTCGACATAGTACTTAAGTTTCAGCTAAAGAAATACAACAACTGGAGGAGACCAAGGGGGATGAAAACAGGAAAGGAAAAAGTCAAAGGATCCTATAGCTGATAAGCACTTTCAGCAAAGCAGCCAGATACAAATTAATTCATAAAAACCAGTAGCCCTCTTATATACAAATAACAAATGGACTGAGAAAGAAGGTGGGGAAAACAACACCTTTCCCAATAGTCATAAATAATACAAAGTATCTTGGGGTAATTCGAACCAAACAAATGAAAGACTTATATGATAAAAAAAATTTAAGACTCTAAAAAAGATATCAGAAGATAGAAAGTTCATCCATGCTCATGGATCAGTAGGATTAAATAGTAAAAATGGTGGAAAATTCACCGTCGCCATTGTCAGAGCAATTTATGGCTTTGTTCTTTTCTTAATAATGTGTATTAAGGAGCAAAAAAGCACAAATTTGTACTGCCAGGGGTAAATATACGCAGTACAAGGAGGTACAACCACAACAACTTCAATACAAACTGTAATACAGTAACTATCCACGTTAAACCGTAATAATAAATTTCAAAAGCCTAGGAATAGCATAATTAGAAACTGCTGTTGTCTTGACACTTTGGTGTAAAGACCTATGTGAAGTTGAAATATGTCTCTAATTCCCTTCTGTACCCTGTTCAAAATTACTGTTACGCCAGCCAAATTCGAAACTTGCTGAGTGTTAGGATCTCTCCCAGAGTATTTTTAAAAGGTTTAAACTTTAACTTATATAGTTCAAAAGACCCGTGGGTTAATTAATCAGTAAAACTTTCCAAGTAGATATAAAATGAAAAAAGAAAAAGCCATCTTGAGCTAGGAACAGAAAGACAGAGTGAGGCAACTTGGGACTGGTTTATTAACAATTTAGCACATGCCATCAACTTATGCCTTTGGGTTTCTGGGTGAGCTCGTGAGGAGCTGGTCACATCGATATTTACCCCTTATGGATGTTCAACAAAGAACACACAACTGGGAGAGAAGTGCGGGGAAGAGATGCACAGATGACGTCCATCCCTACAGGCTGAGGGGGATGGTGTGCAGGGAGGAGGTTGCAGAGCTGGCACAGGAAAGGTGCCACCAGCTCATCGCTGGGTTTGTTTACACCGCGTCGCCTGGGGGAAAGCCTTCTAGCCTCAAGTAGGCTGTGCAGTTAAAAGAACTCCTGAGAGGGACGGGAGGACCGACGCCACCTAACGTCTGCACCGGGAACCCGCAGGCCGGGCCGGGAGCAGGGGACCGGGGACCGGGGACCGGGAGCGCAAAGCAGCGGCTCGGCCCTCGGGTCCGCCTCCGCCGCCTCCCACCCCAGCCACCGTGGCCTTCATTTCGGCAGCGCCAGGAAGAACGGGGAAGGGCCGGGAGGCCCGGGCCCGGCGCCGCCGCCGCAGGAACGCGGGGCCGGGCGCGGTGTTTCGAGCGCCGCTCCTCCTCCCTCCCTTCCTTCCCCGCCGCTCCGCAGACCCCGCGGCCGAGCGGCCGCCAGCACCGCCCCGCCGCAGGCCCGTCCCCGCGCCGCGACCCCGCCGAGACATCCTGCCGCCGCCCGCCCGCTCGGACGTCTTCCCCGCTCCGTCCGCCTCCCGGGGCGCCCAGGTCCCCGATTCACTGCTCCGCCGAGCTACCTGGATCCGCTTCTCCTGCCGTTTGTATTCTCGGCCGCTCCCGCCTGGTTCCCTCTGACCGGGAGCCTGGACAGCAAGGAGGCGGCGTAAAGCTCGCGAGAGCGCGGCGGCTCGCGGCCCGGTACGTAGTCCGCCGCGGGCTCCGGGCTACGGGAGGCTCCGGCGGCTGTGGGCTCCGTGCTCGCCCCGGGCGGCGGAGGCAGTGGCGGAGTGGGTCCGGGGACGGCAGGCTGCGACGAGCCTGGGCTCTCAGCCCCGCCTGGGCGTCCCAGTCGCCTGGCAGGGTCCTGGGCCCCCGCCCTCGGAGTCCCCGGCGCCGGGGAGAGGCGGTTCCGGAGGACACTGGACCTCGGGGTCGCATGGCGTCCCCTGTGGCGCTTCCTGCCCCAGGGAGGCCCTTCGCGCCTCTCTCAGTTCCCTGAGGTTCCAAGGAGAAGATGAACGACGAAGGCGGAGTCAGCTAGAAGTGCTTTTACAGAAGCTTGGCTGGGGCCCTCAGTCCCCAGCGCTTTCTCAGTGTGAGGGGTTGGTTCCACCACTGACCTCCCAAAACTTGGGGTGTGTTCCCCTCCCCCAGGGGCCTGCTCAGAAGTCTTCTTCAGAATCCAGAAGGCAGGAAGAGCCCAGGGCAGTTAAGATGGAAAGAGCAAGGCTGAGTTGGGATGAAGGAGACTGCAGGCCACTTCAAGTCTGCCGTTTATTTACTAGATGCCTTGTTATTTTAGAGCTGTCTAGACCAGAGAGAAGAGCTCAAATTGATAGGCGCTTAGATACAAGTTCCCATGACACTGTGGGAATTTCAGACCGCTGTAGTTGTAGAAAGTTGGGGGAATACAGACGAGATAAAAACAATAAAGTTGAATTCTACCACTCAGGTCTGTTAACCATTTTAATTTTCTGTAGTCGTTTATTCCCACTTTATGTGTACACCTGATGCGTGTATGTTGACTTTACCCATTTTCTCTAGCCCCAAGCATCATACAATATGGTGGTCTGCTTTTTCACTTTTACACTGTAAACACATTATTTCAAAATCCTTGAGGTCTCGATTACATATGTCTAATATAATGATTGATATGCAATTAAGGTGAATTGCAGCAGCTTGGTGCCTGATCCTTTTGTAAAGTAAGATCGTTCAAGGTCTCTTATTTTATTTTTTAACCCTTCGATTCTACTCTGAAGGCAGTCATTTCTTCTCCTTCCCACTGTGATGAGTATTTTGGGTATGTGCTGTCAGGGAGCAGGAAAATTAATTTCTTCTCACCAATTAGCCCACAACTTAGAACATAAAATATGTTTTGATTTGTATAGTCCTTCCTACCCAATGACGATTCTGTTTTGTGCTGTTTTATTTGGAAGGCACTGGATTGTTCCTAGAGGTCAGTTGATTGGTAAATGAAAACACTGTTTCGTTTAGTAGAGATTGAGTGTTTACCAAATGCAAAGGGTTAGGTTAGTACTATATTTGACAAGGAATGGAAACTCCTTTGTGGGCTTATTTTGGTCATATAATATATAAAATTTATATGTATTCCATCAGGTTGCATAATACAATTTGGGTTGCTCAACAATGACTGTCTCACTCTGGAGTCCATGAGAGCCCAGGGTAGTGGCTCAGTCCATGAGGCTGGTAACTGAGTACCCCGGTCTAGTGCTGAAAACCTGGAGAGTTCCTAGAGCTGTCTTGGGGTTTGGTACATGTTAGGATCTGGAGGCATTTGCACCCTGATAACAGTGAAGGAATTCAGCAGCAGCAGCAGCTGCTGCAGCAGCAGCAGGAGGAAGCAGCAGGAAGCAGCAGCAGCAGGAGGAAGCAGCAGGAAGCAGCAGCTGCAGCAGCAGCAGGAGGAAGCAGCAGCAGCAGCAGCAGAGCAGATGAGCTTCCCAGTGGTAGTGAAGGAAAGCAGGCAAAAGCAAAAGCTTCTTTCTACCTCCTTTCTTGAGGCTGCCACAAAAATCTACCACTGACATCTAGGGTGGGTCTTCCCTTTTTAGATATCCCGATGAAGAAAATCCCTTATAAATGTGTCCAGTGGCTTGCCTTTCAGTTGACTCCAGATTCAGCCAAGTACAATCACAAAACTAACCATTATGAGCTGCAAAGAAGTCCAATGTCTTCTTTCAGCTAGCATTTATTTTGTATTTGGCAATACTGATTGTCACATATTCTCCATCTTGACCTTTATGATACAATTTGTCTTTAACCCACCATTCTCCCTTTTTTCCTAACCAAATCTCTGTTCACAGACCCTTGCTGGCAGCTGTGTACTGTCTATGAGAAGTGATACTTGTATTTCCCTTGCAGTGAGAGCCAGTGCCCTGTCTTCCTGCCTCAGCCTGCCTATCTAAACCCCCCTGTCAGTTCCATGCAGGCCTTGGCTCCTACAGTAGCGCTGGCATTCAGTCAGTCACTGATGTGTAAGGGTCACACTCTGTCCAGGAGGCCTTTCCCAACTGAGATCAAGGAAACAAGCCCAAGTCCTCTGAGTAACAATGGAACTCCAATTCCCAGCCTGACTCTGTGACCCCAGCACCCTCTCTCTTCCACCAAACAAGCCTCATGGTCAATGTCAGCTCCCTGTTCTGGTTTCTTATCTCATGAAGCATTTATTAACTATAGGTTAAAGGCTCAGATCCGACAACTCCACCTTCTCATAGAGGAAGGACAAGCACAGACATCAACTGAGTCATCGATCCCCCAGCTAGGGGCTTCACGCCATTTCAGATGACCACATTGCTTTCCAGGCATGGATTTCTTTAGGCTTTTGTGAGAGACAGTGTAGTTCTCACATTCCTGCTCTCAGGACTAGGTGCTCTGGAGGTTTTTCAGTGGCTACGGCTTGGGAAGCCAACTGTTGTCTCAGATGACAGCGGGAGACCTACATTAGGGCCCCTTGGGCAGACTTCCCAGCAGAGCGGATGTAATGGGCTCTGTGTTGTCTGAGGCCTAGGGAAAACACTCCGCTTGAACTTCTCATTGATTTTTTTTCCTCTCACCATATGTTGCTTGGAACGGTCTCTCCTGTTCATGGGCCTCTGATCACTGCAGATCTTGGGCTTCAGTTCTGGCCCTTTGGGTCAGGGTGGGGCCATGGTTCTCATAGTCTCCCAGGCACCGATGTCCTGATCTGGGGACTGTGTTGATTACCCAGCCTGTGGACACATCGTTTACCTGTCATGCAGCAGATGTGACCATTTACAATACTGAAAGTGAGGATTTGCACGTGTGAATACTGCCTCATGGGGCAGACTTTAATATCCCCCGACGGAACCCAGGCTTTCCTTCCTTCACCATGGCCAGGACCAGCAGAGAGCAAGCCACACTGACCACGTCCTCTTGACTGTTCGCACCCAGCCTTGTGCAGTCTGCTTCTCTCAGGTCTGGGGAGCCACACACCCCCTCTACCTGCTAGCAAAGGCAGTGAGATGGCTTCAGAGGTGGGACCTGTGATGTCTCGGTGGGGCAGAAGTGGAGACAGAGGGCTTTTGAGGTTTTCTCTACTGATACTTGGCACTGAGGCAGGTCTTGGAAGTCTGAAAAGCCACAGTGAGTCATTCACTTGGGAACTGAACTCACCGGCAATACTTCACATTTTTTTTTATTACTTTAAACACGTTAAATCAATTTCACCTTTTGAAAAATGTTTTCTATAATTTATTTATTTTTTTGTGCATTGGGGTTTTGCCTGTGTGTCTGTATGTGTGAGGGTGTCAGATCTGCAGGAACTGAAGTTACAGACGGTTGTGAACTGCCATGTGATGCTGGGAATTGAAGCCGGGTCCATTGGGAGAGGAGCCAGTCCTCTTAACTGCTGAGTCATCTCTCCAGCCCGCAGTCTCACCTTTTTATAGCTGTTAAACTGATTTAATATTTTAAGAATGTTAAAACTGCTGTCATCTTTCTTGCCCAGTTCTTGCTCTGGACAGAGGATTGGACTCTTAGAGAAAGGAGAGAGGAGGAAATGGGAATTGTGTCTATTGAGCACCAAGATGTATGGATAATTCTCTGTTGGCTAAATAAAAAATAGCTCTAGACCACTATAATCACATGCTTGTACCACCAAGATCAAGAGGCAAGTTTGTTGTAAAAAGGAGTGGTGGGCCACTTCCCGCCACCCGGCTAGCTTAATCCTGAAATAATTACACAGAAACTGTATTCATTTAAACACTGCCTGACCCTTTATATCTAGCCTCTTCTTGACTAATTCTTACATCTTGATTCAACCCATTTCTAATAATCTGTATGTCACCATGAACTCGTGGCTTACTGGGAAAGATTCAGCATGTCTGACCTGGCAGCTTCCAGTTCTCTTTTTCCCACCTATCTAAGTTTTGCCCTATCAAAAAGCTAAGGCAGGTTTTTTTATTCAACCAATGAAAGCAACACATAGAAAGAAGACCCTCCTACACCATTTCCCCTTTTTCTGTTTAAACAAAAAAGAAGGCTTTCACTTTAGCATAGTAAAATTACATATAACAATACAGTTATCAATCGAGGATTAGTTACATTATGTATATCTATTTTATCTTTTATCGTTACAAAGAAAAACTGTAACTATCCATTCTTCAACTCCATCAAAGACTCCAGAAGGACATAAAATATTACCTAAGTAAACAAGACATAAGCAACTTCCCAAACTCTAGAAATGACAGAGACATCCTGCTTCCTGGACAGTCACCCAAAGTTCTTTTGTACTGTTGGGGCATCCATTTTCAGCCTACAGGCCCATAGTATCCAGCAGACTTTTTCATGTTGCAAGAAATTTCAAAGACAGTTCAGTCACTTTCTTCTGTGTCCTGCAGAATATCTTGCAGCCTCTTTCATGAATCAGGAACCCCGCAGGAACATCTCACCTTTAGGCAAGTTCAGCAGTCCTCTCTCTGTGGATTCTTTGTGTCCAGTTTATGCAACAGTTCAGGCAATAGCAGTTTTTTGCCCAAATGGCTAACCAACTCCATAAGGAGCCCCTTCGAGGCCCATCTTCCTCTTGAAGTAGATTGGTGCTGCCAGGAGCAGACGTGTCTCCTTGTCATGAAAAGCCTTAAGATATTAAAACATTTAAAATGCCATATCTGTAGTCTTTGAAAAATATGAAGAATGCCTATTTAACTGAAATATATCTCCATATATCTAGAAAATCTAACTAAAATGACTATAAGCTTGACTATTATTGATGATTATCCATTAAAAACCTATATTTCCTAATTACACATTATATTTTTTAGTGAACTACACAATCACAATACCTTAATCAATATCAGAAATACATATACATCTAACAAAATTGACCTTAAAATCCATACCAATGCAAATTATTCATATCTATATCATGTCCCAATTTAAATGTAAAAGAATATGTATAAACAATATTTGGGAATATGGATGTAGTTATTTCTCTCCAAACTTCTTCCTGCTGAATGGGGGCGCTGTTAATCAGGTCTTTCATTGTATAACCTGTGTGCTAGGTTCATCTCAGTCGGGAGTTGAGCAAAGTAAGTTTTTGAGGGTGTTCACGACAACCTTTCAGGAGGGCGTGGCCTATCATACCATATTGGGATAGAAGTCATCCACAGGGTCTCATCCTCTGAAAACAAAAGAAGAACCTCTTTTCCAAAACATCATATTCTTAGACCCAAATTTGGAAGTCATAATACCTAATATCCATGCTGGTTTAGCTTGGCAGCCCATATAATGATATGTCTCTCTGTACTTAGCTCCTTCAGTCAAAAGCTTTAAAGAAAATATAATATACAGAATAAAAAATTCTCTGTGAATTTTCCATTTTTACGTGGCTTATTTTTCTTTATTTTTAATCTATAACTATCTGTACTCTGTCTCTTTAAAGACTTTACCCTTTTTTAAGGCAATAACTTTATTCTCTATATTCTTTTTCTTCTGTCTCCCAAACCTACGTATGTCTAACACTATGATCCATTTAGAGGTCTTTTATGTCTGAATCTGTCCTATTGCATTGTCTGTAATTCTTTACTGTCCAGGAACATTTTTGCTTTATGCTTTTAAATCACTAAGTGCTTAAGAATCTAAGCTGTGACATTCCTAGGTCAAAAACGGGTACTGCAGGCTTGCCCCACCCAGTCCAACATGGCGGGGCTGCTTGTGCATCTGAGCCGTGCACACTGCACCGCTAGCATGGCAGAACTGCTCTGGATGTTGACTCCACAGTGAGTCATTGTCATGTTCTCAGAGTACTTTCTTTCTGATCCTGAGCGGGCACACAAACATCCAGTCCCACAAAAGACATTGAAATGCTTTATAGCCAGAGTTTGCAGTGGCAGCACAGCCCAGGAAGCTGTGTTTTAAAATGGCACAGCTTTTTTTTTTTTCTGCTGCTTTTGCTGAATCAGGAAATCACTGTACAGCACGCCCTAGCAAACAGCAAAAAGTTGTGTTAAACTCTATATTTGTGTCTAGAATTACATTTTAAGCCCTCTTAGGTTTTATGTGGCGTTAGTTGTAAAACCCGATTCTGTGTTACCCCCTCGATACAGTTCGTGCACCACTGTACCATACTTGAGTTGGGCAAGGGCCTGGAGATTGAAAGAACACACAAGAGACCTGGGTCATTTGAAAGAAGATCAGCCGAATGCCATTTATTTAACCTTGGGAAAATCCTTATATACCCCACTGCTGTACAAGGATTTCCACCCAGGCAGGTGGGAAATTACCACACCAAAGATGGAGTCAACAATGCCCTACAGCTAATCACCAGGTGGGGCAGAGGGAGCACAGGAACAAAAAGAATGTTTTAGCTGGCTCACCAGAAACTGTCTTCAAAATGAACCCCAGGAATAAGGGTAGACCCGGGCCCTACAGCTAGTTACCATGTTGGAGCACCACTCTGTTGTAAAAGGAGCGGGCTGCATCCTGCCCAGCTCCTGGCTGCCCGGCTAGCTTATACCCGAAATAATTACACAGAAACTTTATTCATTTAAACACTGCCTGACCCATTATATCTAGTCTCTTCTTGGATAATTCTTACATCTTGATCCATCCCATTTCTAATAATCTGTATGTTACCACGAGCTCGTGACTTACCGGGAAAGATTTAGCATGTCTGATCTGGCAGCTTCATGGCTGTTTGAGACCAGTGCTTTGGAAAATTTGGAAAGAACGTGGTCAAATCTGAACAGATACTGCCCCAGAGAAAAATCAGTTTCCACAGTTTGATCAGGAGAAATCGCAGAGTGCTTGGCACTGCTACTGTTGCTTTTACAAAGCTGGGTGTCCTCAGCAGTCCCGTCACCCTCAGAGGTCCAGTCTTCAGACTGGAGTCTCGTCAGGCACCAAGGAGGGTCACATTCTAAGAACTTGCTGCCCATTGGTCCCTAAGATTCATAGGCATCCATTCAGTGCAGCTGTCAGTGCCAGTTGAGAATTAGTTTGGTGGCAAGTGACAAAAAGCCCTCACCCTGGCTTTAACAGTTGGGCTTTATTTCTGTGGGTATGACATGGTGATTTGGTAGGATCTGTATTCTTCTGTTTTCCTGCCACAGTCCTCTGTGCTAGCGTGTCCCTTCTTAGGCTCATTACCTCATCATCACAAGATGGCTGCTGTGGCTCCAAACCTTGTTTTCACAACAGGAAGAGGAGAAAAGGTTAAGTCAGTTCTACTTGTTGACCACCTTTTAGAAGGAATGGGAATCTCTCCCAGCAGATTTGCCTGTTGCCCTCACTGATTAAAACCAGCAAGAGGCCAGGAAATCCGCATCTGTGAAGCGATGTTTAGAAGCCAAGTGTGGTGGCTTATGCCTAAGTATAACCTCCATGCTTAAGCCTGCCCAGCTCCTCAGGCCAGCTACGGTCACATCTTGGCCTTATTTGGACATTCGTCTTGGCTAACAGAGCTCTGTCTGTTAACTCCAGACAAAAACTAAAAGGGTGCAACTCTGTGACTTGTAAAGATTGTCCACATCTCAAGTGAGCCTTTGGAGAGCACAGACAGGAGGGTCAAAGTTGAGGCCAGCCTGTGTGACATTGCAAATTCTTGTCACAACAAACAAAACTAAGCTCAATTTTGCAAACTTCTAATTAATGACATGCATTACAACATAAGTAAACTGTTGCTTAGGACTTGGCACAGGGTGGCCCTCACAGCATGGAAGGGGGGGATTTCTTCATCGAGTATGAAGGCATGTTCTTTTTTATTCTTCTAGTGTTTGACAAATACATGACAATCTCAGGATTTCAGATTGAGGAAACCATCGATCAAGAGACTTCAGGGAACTTGGAGCAGTTGTTCCTGGCTGTGGGTAGGTGAATTCGCAATGTGTATAATATTTCCTGTGAGACGATTTGATTCCATCCAGTTGAGACTAAATCTGAAGGTAATCATGTTTCTTCATGGAAAATAAGGGAATGACATGGCGTTGGATGAACCGAACTCCTGAGTTTCCCTTTGGGAAGTCTAGGCTGAGGTTGTGGATACAAGTTATCTGGTAATTTATCCAGTTGTTTGAAGGTACTAAGGGCATTAGTAGGACTCATTTTAGAGCCACATTAAAAATAGTTCAGCCACGTGTGGTGGCCCACACCTTTAATCTCAGCACTTGGGAGGCAGAGGCAGGAAGATCTCTGTGAGTTCAAGGCCAGCCTGTCTACAGAATGAGTTCTGGGTTAGCCAGGACTGCAACACAGTCCTGTCTAGGAGGGCACAGTGCTGGGGTGGAGGTAGGGATGCAGGAGGGCACAGTGCTGGGGTGGAGGTAGGGATGCAGGAGGGCACAGTGCTGGGGTGGAGGTACAAACTAGTTCAGCACAGACTAGGAGGGCACAAACATTTCAGCCATGATAGGCCAGCCACTTCTACCTGCAGAAAGCAGACCTGGTCAGGTATCAGACTTCTTTATGGACCTCACAAGTACCTGCTAATGTGACATGAAGCTTGGGGTACATTCCCTGGGAGTGAGGGCCATGGAAGAAGTGCCTGGCCTATCTGTCCCTCCATCCTAGTCACTGGCTCGGCATCTGCTGATGAGGAGTGGTTCAGTCTGAAAGATGAGGATGGAAAAGTGGCCTTCTCAAAGTATCGCCCCCAATGCCTTGATCATGGTGTCTCTTCACAGCAACAGGAAAGAAAGATAGGGAGAAGGAGGGAGGGAGGGTACCAAAGATGGTGGAAAGGTAAACCGCTATCATGAGTCCAAAAATGTAAAAGATCAGAAAGATGAGAAATACTTAGTTTGTGTCACAAAGAGCTTACCGTACAAATAATGCCCAGAAAGTTCAAAAGTAAAGTCAAGCATAGTGGCAAACGCTTATAGTCTCAGCTTCTGGGATAGCTGCAAAGGATGCTGTCAACTCAGACGCCAGACTGGGCTGCATAGCAGGACCTGTCTCAGAAAAAGCCACCACCACTGTAAGGAAAACTAAAAAGAAAAGGTTTCCAGAACAAGGCCTAAATGTCCTCAGAGAAGCGTAAAGCTCCTAATAGGGAAGGCAGATCCAAGTTACGTCAAGATTTCTTTCATTTGCCAATCATATTGTCGGGAATTCAAAAGCTGTGTGATACAGTGTGTGCACACTGGTGAGTGAGGAATTGTCGCGTGACAGAAATGGGAAGTGAGCCAACATACTGACAGTACTTATCAAGCCATGAAAGCATTTGATGTCTACATACCAACAACACTCTGGGACTTGTTCCCTATCTGTTTATGAACGATGCTTGCACAAGGTTCTTATGATAATGTCTATTTTAGCAAAAGATTGGGAATAACTTATCATCTGTCCATGGAAGACTGGTCAAATAAGCTATTGTGTGGTCCTTATAATAGTGTTCTATGTATGCTATGACAGATTCTCCAAGACCCTTAGCGAGGAAACAGGGTTCAGAGAGTGTCCATATGTAGAAGGCCGCAGCCACATTCTCCATTATCAAGATGGCGCTGACATCCGGCTTCACCACCAGGTGAACGCACATGTGCTCGGTAATTTCCCACTGAGTCCCCGCCTACTCCCGAGGCATCACCTGGGACTGGGAGCAGCGGACCTATCCAAGAGTGACACGTCCAAAGCAGGGTCTGTTTCCTATATAAGGGATGGGTTCCATCTTATCTGGGTCTCTGCCATGTTGGCTGATGCCCGCTCTCCCAAGGGGCATTAAAGCTTTACTGCAGAAGTATCCTATGTGTACCACGTGGTTCTTGCTGGCGAGACGGTAGCGCGGGACATCCATAACTTCTCCTAACTCGTGTTTGAAAAGTAGGAGATAAGGAAGAGACTGAAAACATATATTAGCTTGTATCTCTACAAAGATGCTGAAAGGTATTTGAGGCATATTGTTTGGGTATAGGCCGAGGAGAGCATCAATCTGATTTGCCCATGATGGCGTCTGTGCATGCCCGCAGTCCTCAACAGGGTCAGCAGTGCCACTTTTCCCTCCTCCGTGCTGCTTTGATGAGCCCCATGTGGAGCGGGTCTGGAGGAAGTGGGATCAGCAGGACAGGGACACAGGGCTCAATATCCTCAGTTATTAAACTGCTGGGTGAATGCAACCTGCACCAATAGACAAGCTTCAAAGAAAACACCTATAAAATACTTACAACTTAAAGGCATAATTCGCTTTATATGTATTAAATATTTAATATGTATTAAGGCATATGTTTTATGTGCATACACACATATAAATAAGGCAGTTCCATTTTAAAATAACTTGTGTAAAGATCACTGGGTCATCTTTGACTGCTCCAGCAGCCATTAACTGCCTGTTTATCATCCTTCATATTGAAAGCAAAATGATCATGACGTCTGGAAAATGAAGGCCAAAGACTTGAAAAAAATAATTTACAGAGTAAGGTGAAATAAACATGTGGATAGAGTCATTCATGAGAGTAATGTCAAATAAAATTATGGTGAGGTGTAATTTTCCACTTAGTTTAGCAAAGATCAAACAGGTGTGGCTAAAGGCCTTGTGTGCCACACCCTGTACAGCTCCAGGGGTAGGCCTGACAGGTGGCGAGGGAATGAAGAAAAGGCAGACACACAGACACACAGAAAAACTGGGGCTGGAGTGTGTTTCTGTGAATGTCTGTGGTGTGTGTGGGTGCATCTGAGTATATGTGTGTGGTGTGTCAGTGTGTGTTTCTGTGAATGTCTGTGAATGTCTGTGGTGTGTGTGCGTCTGAGTACATGTGTGTGGTGTGTCAGTGTGTGTTTCTGTGAATGTCTGTGGTATGTCTGTGGTGTGCACCTGTTTTCCTAACATCTAGGCAGTCCATTTTGTGTCCAGCAGGTGGTGCTGTTGACATGAGTTTAGTTTTACCACCTTCAGGCTACTCTTCCAATTACATAGAACTTTTGGAAACTTCAATACCATTGCAGGGTATTCTTATTATTATTTCTTTATTGAATCTTGGGGGATTTCACATCATACATCTCAATTCTGTTCACTTCTGGGTCTCCCATATCCACCCTTCATCCCTGTTGCATCCTCCCCCATCCCACAAAACAAAACAAAACAGAACAAAATAAGCAAGCAAGCAAACAAACAAAAGCAACAACAACAACATCATCAACAACAAAAACCCAATAAGCCAAAAAAGAACAAAAACCAGGCCAGAAACATAAAAATCTCTGATTCTCCATTCTGATGGCACTGGAGGCTTCAGTGTGTCATATAGAATACCTCTTTGTTCCATCAGCTTGATTGGCAATTGTTCATTGCAATGAGTCATTGGTTTGGTTCGGTCTCTGGGTTTGGTACACCATCCTTGCTGGTTCTTCACCGGAGCTCCAAAGCTCTTCTAGGGATCCTGGTTCTTGGAGATTGTCCAGGTTTTGTTCCAGAGGACCAGTCCCTTCACAAGCTCCAGTAGGACCTAGATGGGGGAGATGCTAGTGTGAATCAACCCAAGGCCCAGTTGTGGGCCTGGGTGTTAGCCAGGCAGGTCAGATCAAGCCACTGAGGCCACCCACCTTCGTGCCCTTGTCCCTCATGCATGCCCTCAGGGTAGTTTTATTCTTTCCTGTGGTGGTGGTGGTGGGCTCTCTCCTGAGTGCAGTGGCCACCTCTGGTGCTGTAGTGGGCAGTGAGAGGTAAGGCCAGTTTTCGCAGGGCAGTGAAGGGTGGCATTGGCTCAGTATAGCCCTCTGATTTCATCCGGCATGGTCCCTAAGGCCTCCTGAGCTGACTCTGGCTACAGACATCAACACAGACCCCAGCTGTGGTTGGACCATGACCAAGACATGGCCCTTGGGAGCACTTTAGGCCTGGAAGACACCGTGGCTCTGAGTGGGAGGAATGGCCATTCAGGTGGGAATGATTCCAGTGGCTGTGTGGTCGACGGACACCACCAAGGCCTCTGGTTGCAGCCCCGATCCTGGGCCTCTATGTGACCATTAGAAGCAAAGCCATTGCAGGGTATTCTTATAAGAAGCTTCCTCGCCCTGACAGACAGAACCTAATCTAAGTTTTAACCCTTGATACATCCACTGTGGAGTTAGAGGTATGCTCTTTTCCAGTTGGGAAATTTGGTTTTGTCCTGTAAAGTGCTGGCTGCCCGATTGTCCCCCTCTTCTTAGAATCAGTTGCTGCCTTTTGATCACTGAAATTGCTTTTCATTTGTTTGGGTTTGTGTTATTTGAGACAGAGTCTTTTTGTATTCTAGGCTAGCCTTGAACACTGATCCTTCTACTCCTACGTCTTGAGTGGTAGAATTATAGGCATGTACCTCTATACTAACCTTATGACTCTCTCTGTCTCTCTCTGTCTCTCTCTGTCTCTCTCTGTCTCTCTCTGTCTCTGTCTCTCTCTCTCTCTCTCTCTCTCTCTCTCTCTCTCTCTCTCTCTCTGTGTGTGTGTGTGTGTGTGTGTGTGTGTGTATTACCTGGTTTTCAGGCAGGGGGCCTGGCCTCTGGTGAGGTAGGAAGTTTCTGTCAGAGGTGTAGGTTGGGATATGGCCATGTTAATTGCTTTTTAAGTGTCTGTAATAGCCAAGCCCAGAGGAAAGTCTGTGGCTCCTTCCCTATAATTTTCATCCTGGAATTTTTTTCCTGGAGAATTCATACTTTTATTGGGTTGATTTATTGCTCAGTGTGTTATACACCTATCATGCTTGGCCTTCTAGATGCCAGCATTTGATGATTACCCTCCCAGTGAGTGCCCTGGTTCTCCAGAGATGGACCAATCATTTAGACAAGGCACCTTCCTCACTTACTTCTTCCCTCTAAGTCCTCCTTCCTTCTTTTCTTCTGGCCAGGATTAGGATGGAATTAGCAGCAGGGATGTTCTGAACTCCTGGGTCAATTCCATGTGCTCGTAGCCTTGTACCCAGGCTTTAAATTGGTTCTTCTGTCTCAGACTCTACTTATCCTCTCCATTGTTTTGTTGAGGCGGTGTCTGTGAGTGACAACTGTCTGTCACTTGTAGCCCCTTCTCTGTGCTTTGGCATTCCATTTTCCTTTCTCAACAATTTGATGACATGTCTCTGTGCTGATAGCTTCTCTTCTGTCATCTTTGATGTAAGAATCTGTTTTTACTCTCATTTTACTGGACTATGGAGTCTGCAGCTTAGACCACTGTCTTGAAAATTCGATAATTACTTATTTTTCTTAAGGCAGAGTTTCTCTGTGTAACCACCCTGGCTGTCCTGGAACTCACTCTGTAGATCAGGCTGGCCTCGAACTCACAGAGATCTGCCTGCTTCTGCCTCCTGAGTGCTCGATTAAAGGTGTGTGCCTCCACACCCAGCCTAAGATGTCCTCTAAGAACTAAGAAGGCCAATGACCACCTCTTGAGCTCCTCTGCCAGCCTCACACAGTTCCCATGCCTTTGTCAGGCCTTTGGTATGACTCAGCTCCCTCTTGTTTACTGCATCACTTTATCTTGATGTACAGAAGACTGTTAAATCCCAGAGGATCTCTCACTGACATGACCGGTGGGTGTCCTGACATCCAGGTCCTGGTGCTTATCTTTACCTCAGATCATCCTCATGCTATAGGACTCCTGTGTCCCTCTGTCCCTGGGATTCAATTCTCCTTTTTCTGTGTCACCAACTTCATCAACATCAGCTTGTTCACTGTCAAGTAGACATCACCTCTCCCAAATCCCTGTGATTACATAGTGCTCCTCCTTGGGACTTCATAGTATAGACTGCTGCCCATTTCCTCAAGGTGGGCTTCACTTTAGTCCACTTCCATGTGACCACTGCCCTAGTCCTGTGGCTTCCTGTTGTAAACTCATTTTTCTTCCAAGTTGTATTCTCAGCACCTATCTCTCACTGGCCCCCTCCTGCTTCTTCCCTCCTAGATGGAGTCACTCTGAGAGGTTCGGAAAGAGTTTATGGCCCCACGTGTCAATAGGCCATCCCCCTTTTGCTATGGTCTGAACATTTTTATTCCTTAAAGTGCATTCCTTATATTCCTAACTCCCAAAGTGATGGTGTTGGGAACTGAGAATTCCTAAAATAGGCCCAAAGGAACTCAGGTGCCCTTCTTTTTATGGGAGGATATGGAGAGGAGGCACCATCTATGGGCCAGAAAATAAATTTGCACAAGATCTCAAATCCATTGGCACCCTAGTCATGTGAGAAGTAAATGAGCCTCTGCAGTGTACATGGAGATACCTTCCAACTCTACACAACCAGCAGTGTGTGCATCCTCAGGCAGGTTTTGTCACTAAAGGGTCAAGTTGTGCTTGGTGATTGGAAATAATCTTACACTTCCTCTGTATAAAGAAAACACACACACACACACACACACACACACACACACACACACACAGAGAGAGAGAGAGAGAGAGAGAGAGAGAGAGAGAGAGAGAGAGAGAGAGAGAGAATAAAAGTATTTGCTGGCTGAGCAGGGAGCCTGGGAATCTGTGATTCCACTCTCCAGCACTGAGATTGCAAGTGTGCAGCTCCACACCAGGATTTCTCTTTCCTAACAATGGTTCTGGGTCTCAAATGCAGGTCTTCATGCTTACAAGGCAAACGCTTTAGTGATTAAATAATCTTCAGCCTTCAATGATTGTTGACAGATATTTCTGTCCCTCCCATCCTGCAGTCGTTCAGTTCCAAAGAAACACAAAAAGGTCTACATTAATTATAAACTGATTGGCCTATTAGCTCAGGCTTCTTATTAGCTAACTCTTACATCTTACATTAACCCATAATTCCTGTCTTTGTTAGTCACATGGTTTGGTACCTTTTATCAGTGAGGCATTCTCATCATGCTTCCTCTGCGTCTGGGTGATGACTGCAGGCTGAGTCTTTCCTCTTCCTAGAATTTTTCTATTCTGTTCACCCCACCTATACTTCCTGCCTGGCTACTGGGCAATCAGTGTTTTATTAAACCAATACAAGTGACAAACCTTTACAGTGTACAAGACCATTGTCCCACGGTACTTCCTTTCTTTTCTTTTCAAAGCAAGAACTCTGAATTTAATCTTATTTATTTAGCTTTTTCTCTGACCATTATCCATAACAACTTGTAACTAACACTCTCTACAAAGACAAACAGACATAATCTGTTTTAGGGGAATGTGGGTGTAGTTTTCTAGGCTACTTCCCACTGATTGGGGGCACTGATAATTTTATGGGGACCTAAAGAAAATTTAGGATTATGGTCAAGTCCTGACTGGAATATTCTGTGAGACTTGATCATTTCAGCCTTCAGTCTTGAGGCTGTTCTGGATATAGAACTCAGAGGAAACTCCAACAGAGGTCCTCTGAAATGTTGGATCATCTAGGCCATCTGTTTCTATTAGAGAAGTGAATGCCTGTAATCTTGGCATTCTGTAGGCAGGGACAGGACAATAACCAGTCTGATCCATATAGTGAGTTCCAGGCCTGCTATTGCTAAATGAAAAGAAAACAAAGTGTTGGGACACTCCACCCAGTCCCACTCCTCCCATTCCAGACCCCACCCTTGTAACATCCCACCATTGGTGGCTCCTCTTCTGGAAGTGCTCAAGACCGCCTACAGGTTATTTAAGACCCGCCCACAGGTCTTCCACATGCTCTCATGCTCTCCTTTCTCCCTTCCCGAGAGTCACCTGGGAGTACTCTGCCTGCTTGCGTCTGGTTATTAAATAGGGTTTATTAATTTGGTTTGATTTGGCTTATTCAGCGGAGGAACCCAATAACTGGGGATCTAATACTTACCAACTGGTCTGGGAAAGACTCAACTCACCCTGGACAATGCACCAGTTATGTTTATCAACATAAACAGATCTAAGGTCCAGGTCTTAAATAGCCTGTAGGTTGTCTTGAGCAGTTCCAGGGGAGGAGCCGCCTATGGAGGGCTTTTTCAAGGGCAGGGTCTGGAACGGGAGGAGTGGGGCTGGGGGAGCTTCCCAACATAAAGAAAAACAAAATGAACAAGAATACCTAAAGGATCCACTTAGCTAATACCTTCAGAGAGAAGTGCTTGCCACAGAAACCTAAAACCTTGGTTTAAAGGGGTTTTTGTTGTTGTTTTGTGCGTTTTGTTTTTTTTCTTTTCTTTTCTTTTTGTTTTTTTTTTTCCTTAAAAGTTTCTCCTGTGGTTTCAGGGTCACTCACAAAACACCTGATAGCTTGGACTTCCCATTGATAAGAAAAATGAGTTAAAATTCAGCTTTTCCAGGGGAAAAGATAGTAAGTTGTGGAAGCTTTGCATTTCATAGTGATGAGGCTATCTGAGGCCTTTACAGGATCCATGAAGCTTGACTGATGATTTTCAAATCAGACACAAAAGAATTCAACCCCCCCCCCCCAATGAGGCTCTCTGCACTCCAGGTTTTAGGCTGATAGATGGCAGATGATTTCTTCCCAGGACTTGATTCACTTGTGGGAGACACAGGAAGCTAGAAGCCTGAATCCCTAGGGTGGTTTGTGTCACCTGCTGGAGGGATCTTGAGGGCGATGCTCTTGAAGGGGTTAGGGGTTCTTCCAGAACATTCTCCCCAGCACACCATGTCTTGTCTCCCCTGCTGCTTCAAAGACCTTGCCACATTTCAGGGGCCTCAGGGGACTTGGTCGTGCTGCCTCTTCATGCAGGTAGGATCTATCTAGGTATTTCTCATACTCAACATGCCTTTTAAAAAATACTTTTTGACCAAGTAAAGGTCCAATTTCCCATCAGAATCATTGTTGTGGGGGGAGAGTCTAAATTCCAGCTAGAGTGAAGCCAAATGATCTTATTTATTTACAAGAAAAGAATCCTTTACATTAGTACCATTCTTCTGAAAAGAATTTGATTCTTTTTACTATTTGATACTATTTAACATGATAATTCTAGTTTCTTAGAAATAGCCAAAAGAAATACTTTGAAATACAGTTAAAAATTTCCAACCTATAAAATATTCATTATAATTTTATTCATAGTATTTTGAAAAAATCTGAACAAAATCATTTGAGGCATGGTTGGATAGATGATATGTATTTAGCATGAAATGTCATGTAGTTAATGAAAAATATACTAAAATGTTGAGTGGTGAAGTAAGTATAGCATTTTAGAAAGACTGTAATTCCACATGGAGAGCAAATGACAAAGAAAAAGGTAGACCCAGCTGGTATGCCTACCCAGAGTAGAACTAGGTTAATTCATGTCTTTCTTGCAGTAGAATATTACACAGCAATGAAAATAAACTCTTGTTCCATCAAATAATGTGAATTAATCTTTCTTTCTAAAAATTTATTCTTTCATACCATTCTTCTCTACCACAGTATACCCTTCCTCCCCTCCTCCCAGTCCTCCTCCCTCCCCTCTCCCAGATCTGCTTCTCCTTTGTTTCCCTTCAGAGAAGATCAGATCCTAGGGATATGAACCAAATGTGGCATAACAAGATACAATATGACTAGGCGCAAACCCTCATATCATGGCTGAATTAGGCAACCCAGTAGGAACAAAATGGTCCCAAGAGTAGGCAAAACAGTCAGAGACATCCCCACTCTCACTGTTAGGAGAACAACAGTGAACCACAAGAACCCCAAGCTAAACAACCTTAACATATATGTAGAGCACCTGGCTGAGACCCATGCAGGTTTCACGATTGCTGCTTCACGAGCCCCTCAGAGCTGTGCTTAGTTGATTCTGTGGGCCATGTTCTCCTGGAGTCCTCCACCTCTCTGGCTCCTACAGTGAATTAATCTTTTCATAGTGAAAGAATAAAGATATAAACTTTATACAAATTTATTTATATGAGCTTTAAAAATAGACAAATTGAAATCTTGTTTTTAGCAACACATACTGAAGTAATAAAATTATAATGAGAAGTCAGGGTGACAACTGAGAGGAATATCAAGTTGGTGATTATATATATTGAAGAAGAAGAAGAAGAGGAGGAGGAGGAGGAAGAAGAAGGAACTACAACTGAGGAGAAACAGATGGAGGGGAGCCTGGGAAACTTTATACATCCTGACTTGGAGAACAGTTTCGTAGGGATTTGTTTGTAATAGTTATTAAATTCTGGGCATACAATATGTGCATTTATAAAAGCCTTTTGCAACAAAATATGGGAAAACAGATGAAAGAAAATAAAGTATCTTGTAAAAGAAATGATGATGGTAAAATTATAGTTGACTTTTGTTCTTTTAAATGTTTTGATGTATTTTTCAAATTTCTTTAACACATCTTCTTTTAATCATTATATAAATAAATACCAGTCAAATAAATAAGGCCTTTTAAAATTGCCATTAATATGCTGTTGGATCTATCTATCTATCTATCTATCTATCTATCTATCTATCTATCTATCTATATCTATCTATAATCTATCTTATCAATGAATAAAAGAAAAACCTAGGGTTTTGAACTTGGGAGATGTTGGGGCCATTTGTTCCTTCTGATACTCACCATAATGTTTCAATTGTCTGATGATACATTCCTATCAGAAATCATGGTCTTCTATGAAGGTTCCAAATTATTTGAAAGCTCAAGAAAAAAAAGCTTACTTTAAAGAGAGAGTTTTAGCAGCCTTGACATCAAAGCAACAATGCCATGCAAACAGCTTAGTCAAGTGTTTGTGTTGGAAAACTGAATCATAGAGTTCAATCAATTGTTAAGAATACATTTCAGCAAATGGTTTCCTCTGAAGAGAGGTTGAGAAAAGATCCAAAGCCAGCTGAGGTTAGCATGAAGGCTTTAAAATCTGCATCATTTTCAAATACGCATAAGCTACTGGGAAAGAGGTAAAAATCATGCTTTGCATGGTTACATTAAACGTGTTTGTTATTACTGTATATGCTGTGCATTTTTACTTGATACTTGGTAATTTGTAGTCTTCCATCTGGAGCAACTATAGCCCTTATCATATGGAGATTATTATTTCATAGATTTCATCAGATTTCCAGTGAGATCACAAGAATCACAATATTTTGCTCTCATTTTTTCCTATTTGGAAATTATAACCTGAACTGAGTTTTACAGGTTATGTACAAGAAGTTCTATTAAGGTTTTCAGCTCACAGTGATTGTCTAATCTTTTTCCTGATTTTTGAAGATGCCAAGGATTTTTTTTTCTTTTCAAGACAGGGTTTCTCTGTAGCTTTGGAGCCTGTCCTGAAACTAGCTCTTGTAGGCCAGGCTGGCCTCAAACTCACAGAGATCTGCCTGCCTCTGCCTCCTGAGTTCTGGGATTGAAGGCATGTGCCACCACCATCTGGCAACACCAAGGACTTTTGGGTATACAAATTTTACTCAGTTATAGAAATAATATTCCCCCCACCCTGAGACAGAATCTCTCTATGTAGCCTCAGCTATTATGTAACTCTCTACATATCTCAGACTAGCCTTGAATGCACAAAGAAAGATCCACCTGCCTCTGTTTCCTGTTTCCTGAGTGTTGGCATTAAAGGTGTGTGCCACCATGAATAGTCTTAATAGTCTAATGGTATAAAACAATCGTTTTGGGGCTGAGGAAATAGCCCAGTTGAGAAAGTGTTTGCTATTTGTGTTGGTTTGAACAAGAAATGTCTTGCATAGACTAATGCATGTGAACACTTTGTCCCCTGTTGCTATTGCTGTTCTGGGAGATTCTGAAACTCTTATGACATGGAGCCTTGCCAGAGGAAGTACATCACTGAAGGCGGGCTTTGTGTGTTTGTAGCCTTGCCCTACTTCCCGTTCCCTCTCTCTTATGTCTACGAGTGTTGAAGATGAGATCTCTTAGCTTTCTTCTCCATCCCGCTGCCTGGTGCCATGTCACCCTTGCCTAGATTCCCCCTCAAGACCTGTAGGCTGACATAAACTCTTCCTTCTACAAGTCACTGTTAAACTACAGCAACAAAAAAAAAATAACTAACTCAATGTGGAACCATGAGGACTTGAGTACGATCCTCAGAACCTGCAGAAAAATCTGGGCATATTGGCGCACTTTTGTAATGACAAGGCTGTGGGGGTGGACACATGGCACTCCCTGGAGCTCCCTGGCCACCCAGTCTAGGTCCAATTGGTGAGAGAACCTGTCTAAAAAAGGTGGTTGGTGTTTGAGAAACAACACACAGTATTCATGCACACGCATGGGCACATGCGTGCACACACATACCACACATGTACAAACAAACACTGTGATGGTTTGAATAAGAATGGCCTCCATAGACTTATACTTGAATGCTTTCCTCCAGATTGAAATTCTCCCTTGTGGAGGAGTAAGGAAGTGGCATTAGGAGGTGTGGCCTTGTTGGAGTGTGTCACTGAGGGCAGCTTTGGGATTTCAGATGCCCAAGCCAGACCCAGTGTCACTCTCTCTTCCTGCTGCCTGCTCTGGATGTAGAACTGTGTGCTCCTTCTCCAGCACCGTGTCTGCCTGCATACTGACATGCTTCCTGCTGTGACAATAACGGACCAAACCTCTGAACAGTAAACCAGCCCCAATTAAATGTTTTCCTTATAGGAGTTGCCATGGTCATGGTGTCTCACCACAGCCATAGAACACTGACAAAGTGTGCACTCCATTTGCACACACACATAATCAACAGTTCACATAGTGAAAAATTAAAGACCCAAAGGATGATAACACAACTGTAACAAATAACGTTTTGACAATTTCCAAACAGTCTGTCCTGTTGGCTGAAGAATGAAGGACTTAGGCATCCAGAAGCACCCTCCCCTCTAGGTTCTGGGATCAGTTAATGCTGTGTGCATTTTCCTGGTGAATCTATTTCTATCCAACTCTGATAGAGAGAGCAGTGACAGATCAAAGAAATCATTGTATTCAAGTCTTTCTTGAACCAATGAGCTTATTGGTGTTACTTACAGGAACTTGTAGGTGACCTAACTGGAGTCACATTGCCAAAAAGCCCACCCCAGTGTAGGCGAGGACTCACAAAGAGTGCACCTCTGGGCCTCCCTGTGCAGCCTCTGTCAACAGAGTCTTTTCCCCCAAGCCGATTATTTTCTGCTTGTAGAACCTCAGGGAAGAGCCTCATGAGTCTTGTAATTTTTTGTTAGCTTTGTGAGCTTTCCTTACCTCTCCACAAGGGAGAATTTCAATCTGGAGGAACTCATTTCATTAGTGAATAAATAAAAACAAGGCAGAAGATGTGTAAAAATTACTGTTATTGTTGGGACAGGAGATCTTGGCCTGCCATATGCCACAAGATGAATAAGACTGAATGGGCCTCACCTTGAAGGAAATTATGAGTGCTTGGAAGCCAGAACAACTCCCAAGGGTGGCCTGAGCCAGGTATACCTATTTATTCTTTCCAAAGTTAGCAAGTACCTAACTGACTCTCTGTCTAGAGGATCAGTAGGGAGGAAGGGAAGAAGAGAAACTGAGTGGGGACTTTGGAGAAAAACCCTCTTAATGGCAAAAGAAAGTGGGCATTTATTTTATTTTATTTTTTTTAAAAAATGGGATATAGTAATTTTAAAGTCAATAAAGAGAATAAGGCAAGAGTTGCTATGGAGTGTGGTTCCTGGGGTTTCAAATGCTATCCAGCAGGGTTAGCGTGGCAGGGCTAAGACTGCTGCCCATAGAAGGCTCTGCTGGCTGTGTGGTCTCTGGGAGGATTCAAGGAACGTTTGTCCCCATCACAGGCAGAAGTGATGAAAGCTGCTCACTGTGTCTAAACTGTGGCAACAGTATCCACTATACTCCTTGTGGTCCAGAGTTTCCGTGTGTTAAACAGAGAAGGCCTGCGTGACCATTCCCAGCTGAAAACTCTGGGGTGTGAGTTCAGTGACTTTCTTTAGTTCATCCCTGCTCATACACGGTGCCCCAAGAGCATCCACAAGATCTATCGGTGCCCTTTGTCCACAGGAGATTCCTCTGCTGATCTCACTGTGCGCCATTTTGTTGTGGTAACTCTCAGCTGTGGCTGCTGAGATCAAAAAGTCTCCCTAAAGGATCACTGAGCTGACAGTGGTCTCTTGGACCTTTGACACCTGCGTCGCTTTGTGTAGTAACTGAGTGTGTGCAGTCCACAGCTCTTATTTCTGTTCCCTCCCATGTCCACCTCTGGACCTGATGCCCATCCCTTCCAAGATGAAGGACAGTGGTGTCTTCTGTAAGAGCTGTTTCAAAGGTGGAGACCTGAAACTAGAAGGTGATGCAGGTTCCCACTCCTCTTGACTGAATTTCAGCTCAGCCTCCTAAGTGTTGGGAGAGGCGCTCCACCATAGACTCTGAAGCAGGAGGCCCACGTGATAATTACGTCTGCACGGTGTCCTCATTTAAAGACACCAAAGGCCTGTGTGTGGTAACTGCATCTGCACAGTAGGTGTCCCATCTACAAGCAACTCAACGCCAGCCTTCACACCCACTGTTACTTTACTCAGACATCATATATGAGAAGAGATTCTTACTAAATTTGGAGTAAAGAATGTGACCCGTGAATTATCATCTCTACACAGAATGGAAGAGAACTGAGAGGAAATTTGTGGTCTCAGGACCCCAAGGTCAAATTCACACAAAATATTTATTTGCTCCAGAGGGACAGAGGGCAGGGAATTAGAGACAAAGACAGGAGATAGAGGACGAGGGAGAAGGGGAAGGGAGCTAAGCAGAGGTATTTATCCCAGGGTGGCATGGGGACAAAGGACGGCCTCTGGATAGAAAGGAGACAGACTTGACTCAATGGAGGTTTCAAAGTAAAATGGGAAACCCTGTGTTATGATGATGTGTTTGATTTTAACTGGGCATCATAATTGGGAAAGTCAAGGGGGCTTTTGTTTTGCAGGGCTTCAGTACTTTGATAGCTGGATCGTGGTAGTCAGCCTCAGGATTTGGTGGCTGGTTTAAGGAATGTTAATGTAATGGGCACAGGAAATGGGGGAAAGGGCAAGGCCTGCCAGAGTCATGCTCGAACTGGCCAGAGTCCTTCAAGAAGTGACAAAATCAACTTTCGAGGGGAGCAGGCATGGCCCTTTTTTACTACAGCATTTTAGGGCCCCATGTGGTTCCTGGCATGAAGTAGTTGCTTGGAAATTATTTAATTATTTGAATGAAGAACCAAAGAGATAAGTCATGGAATTCAGCCCCAAGGCTGGACTATTTCCTGGGCAGGGGATCTTGGGCTGTTTAAGAAAGAGAACCCAGCAGTATGCAGGATTCATTCCTGTCTGTTTTGGACTGTGGACATAATGCGACAGCCACTTCAAACTCAGGATGCCTGCTTCCCCACCACACAATGTGTCTAACCTTGAACTGCAGGCTAACATAAACGCGTTTTCTCTGAAGTTGTAGACTATTTTATCACTGTAGGAGAAGAAAACTGACTTACATATCTATCTTCAATGCTTTCAAAGTTTAGCAGTATAGAAGAAAAATAATCAGGCCAGTGTTGGTGGACGCTTAAAAGAAATCCCACATTAGCTCAGAATTGAGAAATAGATGGTTATTTATTTAGGAGTACACTCGCAAATCAGAATCCTCTGCTTGAATGGAGAACAGAAACTGAATCCAACAACCGGAAAGAACGGCAGGAAAAGAGGGTGGACGCAGGCTCTGCATCAGCACATATAGTATCAGAGGCCACGCCCCAGTAGGCGGGTAACCGCAAGCTGTAAGACTTCCTACAGCAGGCCAGTATGTGTGATTTTCATCAGCCTGGAAATTTATAAAAATTTTTTAATCACTCCTTTTTTTTTTTAAAGCTACCAGATGTTCCTAGCTGTGGGTTTCTTTGGGTTTGCTTCTTCAGAAATGAAGGAAATTGTTTTAATCCATGATCTTAAGGCTTTACATTTTTTT
Source organism: Myodes glareolus (assembly GCF_982192425.1). NCBI lineage: Eukaryota > Metazoa > Chordata > Mammalia > Rodentia > Cricetidae > Myodes > Myodes glareolus. The sequence goes on from NC_142045.1 coordinate 53,146,784, forward strand.
TAAAAAATAACTGTCTAATTGTGTGTTTGATATTTCTGATTATTTTGGTTACTTCTCAAAAGAAAATATAATTCTCAAGTTTCTCTCTCTGTCCTCATTGATTTATTTTTTTTCTTTGTCACCGGAAGCTGATCTCAGTTTTTTTTTTTTCTCTTTTTGCTCAGGTTCTCAAGTATTTGTTGTGCTGGCTCTGATCTCGTCTTTATCCAGGATGAATGTGAGTGCTATTGAATATTTGCTTTCTCTGTCCTCTTCTTGCCACTTAACCTCAAGATGCTGTTTCTCATTGTCTCATGTTGTCCCCAGTGCTCTGTTATTTTGACCTTGGAGAGAGAATGCACACGACTTTCGTCATGTTAGTTTTATATGTTTATTAATTTGGGCTATACTAACCTCTGATTACTTCTAACACTGGAAACTTCTCTCAAGGAGAAATTAAGAAGATGAGAGCATCATAAAGTCTCTTCTTGCTGGCGCTAACCTGCCAGCAAGGAAACAGGATGAACATGCATTTGTGAAATGCTGTTCTGCAGGGTTAGCAAACTATCAATCTGTCTAAATAATGCCAGTGCTTCATCAGAGCCTAATTCTAGAAATATCTGTGTTTGGAGAGAATAATGGCACTGCCACGGTGTCTATCTGCTATTTATCTGGATAGTTTGAATCAAATCAGTTGATTTTCTGCAAGGCATAATGTTTGGGCTGTCAGAAGCCAGCACAGATGAGGCACAGAGGCCTGAGTCCTCTGTGATGCTCAGACACCGGGTGCTGAGGAGCTCTGAGGAAAGACAGGACAGCAGCAGGCTGGACAGGTGATGGGAGCTGAGCAGGTATAGGACTCAAGACGCTTGCCCTGTGTGCAGGGTCAGGCCAGGCCCAAAGGATTCAGCAGACAGCCATCATTCTTACAAGATGAGGCGGAGGGGCAGTCAGTCTCCCTAATTCCAAGGGTTTTGAAATCTTCAGTTTTGCTCTCAACAGATACACTATTCTCTCTGCACGGCTCCTCGTGGATACAAATTGCTCCTGTGTCCTCTCTGCATGGCCCCAGGTAGACACAAATTGCCCAGGGCGTGGTCTCTACCCTGCCTTTGAGAATGTTATACTTCAATTACGTTATTGCACAAGCTTCACTCTGAGCCCTAGTGGTGTCTGGCTGAGTCCCCGTGTACTAAAGCCTCTTCCGCTGTCGCTCTGCTTGCCAGCATTTCCAGGATTCTGTTGCATAGTAACATGGTGACGTCAACAGTTTTTTATTGTCTCCATACTTCAAACAAACTTTTAGGTAGGAAAAGTTGAAAAATGTGAAGATGAGAAGCAAAGCAAAAGATTCTATTTAAAATTATACCAGTCAGAGACAATCTTGCTGGCTCTGTAGCTTATGGAACATTTCTTTTAAAATAACTCCTTACTCTAGTTTTCAATGTGAGTAGTTCTATACTATGTCATCTGTAATCTTCCTGTTATGAAGTGTATTAAATCAAACTGTAACTAAGGGTATGATTGAAATGGAGAATACAAACTATTAGTGTCTACAGATGATAAGTAAATGCCATAATTGGCATTTTATGTGTGTGTGTGGTATGTATATGTGTGTGTATTTGTGTATATATGTATGTGTATGTATGTGTGTATAGGTATGTGTGTGTGTGTTTTCACATGACTGGAGTACCCACAGAAACAAGAAGGGGGTACTGTTTTCCTGCATGGGTACCTTGCACCAGGCAATAGGCCTGCCCTCGCAGACCTCAGCACATCCAGCTGATGCTCAGGGAAGGTAACACTTTACCCCCACCCAGGCATAGCAGACGCTATGTTAGAAGACTAGATAAAGGCAGGGGGAGTGTCTAAAACATAACATCTTCTCCCCACAGAGGTAGAGTACAAATAACTCCCCTCTCTTTATGCTCCAAATGCATATAGAGACTCCCTTCCAGAGAGCACAGCGTGAAAAAAGAAGTGTGGAGACTGGTGGCCAAGATCAAGGAAACGCAAACAATAGGTCATGCAGATGTATAGGAACCTTTGCTACTATGTAGCAGGAATGTCACATCCCTGTATGATGTTATGACCACTGTCAAAGCAGGCTGTGATTTAAATATGAAACACATTCCAAATGCTCTTGTGGTGAACTCTTGGCCACCAACTGGTGGGATTGCTTTGGAAGATGGTGGAAACCTAGAATGTTAAGGCCACACTAGCAGAGGCTGGTCCCTGGCCACACTAGCGGAGGCTGGTCCCTGGCCACACTAGAGGAGGCTGGTCCCTGGCCACACTAGCGGAGGCTGGTCCCTGGCCACACTAGCGGAGGCTGGTCCCTGGCCACACTAGCGGAGGCTGGTCCCTGGCCACACTAGCGGAGGCTGGTCCCTGGCCACACTAGCGGAGGCTGGTCCCTGGCCACACTAGCGGAGGCTGGTCCCTGGCCACACTAGCGGAGGCTGGTCCCTGGACATATGTTTTTGAATGTGTTTTGCCCTTGATACTTTCCTACGTATTTGCCGGGTTGAGCTAACCCCCATCAGACTACAGCTGTAGTAGCTCTGATGACTTCAAGTGGGGACCACTTCTTCAAGATGCCTTGTATAGGCTGCACACCAGGAGGAGCGCTGTGTCTCAGGGGAGCCACGTCCTTCAGTCATGCATGGCTCTCCCGCTATTGTGCTCTACTTCATTAGCAGACCAGAAACAATGGAGCCAGTCCAAGAGAGAGCGAATTGTGTCTAAAAACATCTTTTCTCTTTTTAAATCAGTTCTGTCAGGTACTTGTCAGAGCAATGAAAAAGTGGCTAACAAGGAAAACTTATACCAGAAGCGGGGGTCATTGCTGTGACTATTCCCAATGACAGTGTGGTTCTGAAGCCTTTGGAGCTGCTTTCCAAGAATTTGGAACTCTCAGAGACATGGGCTAGAGATGACCTAGTATGTTCTGAAGGACCCAGAAGACCAGGTATAAGAATATAAAAATGTAGATTCCAGAAATAGAAATGTAAAAATAAAAAAAATAAAAAAGTTATAAGCCTAGGAGAATAAGAACAGAACAGACTGTCAGCAACTTTCTCAGTAGCTTAAGGATTAATTGTTAACAGTGGGCTACTCAGGTTTACAACCCATAGCTCTATTTACAAGGCCAAAGCATCTCTCTGCAAACTGAGAGCTAACCCACAGATATGAGCTGGGCCAACTTTTAGAAAATAGATATATGACCTCTGGGTTACGCATCATCCCTGCTATGTGAACCTGGCAGCATCAAAGGGGACAGCACAGGGCTTCAGTAAACACCACCTGGAAGCACCAAGGAAGGCAATAGGTTAAGCACAAACATTAGTTTAATTAAAAAATGAAGATTGTAAAGTAAGACAATCTGTGTCTGCGTTTTACCTTGAGATTGTATGAGAGAAGCTTTTTTCTGTCTTCTAAGTTCCCAGCCTAAAAACCAATTATTCTGATTTATTACCTGATAGCAGTCCCTTTTTCTGACTAATTGCTAAAAACATCTGTTTCCTTGCAGTTAGTGATTTTTGCTGTGATTTCCTCTGGAGCATATTTCATAGTAACTGCCTAGTTACCCATTGATGTTAGAACCCACTCCCTTCTTCCCATTACCCCATATCTACCCTGTTAACTCCCTAATAAACAAGACTTGATCAGATCCTGTCCTGTCTCCATCCCTTGTATCTCTTGTCCCTTTCAATTCTCACTCCTCCGCTTAGGGTCTCTGTTGAGTGACCCATGGGTCGGGGCAAGAGTGTAAACATTCCTTTGTTCAGACCTAATGCTTGCTGTCCATACTATAAAAAGGTGAGTTCAGAAACCAGGCTTTTGCCACAATGTCAGAAGCCCACACTCTGTGTGTGGTCTCAGCTAGCTGATAAGCTTCTGTGCCCCGCGGTGTTTTTCTTTTTCTTTTTATATTTTTAAGTTTGCTTCTGGTTTATTAGACTTTGGTGGCCTCTCCCCATCTTTGCACGACCCCCACTGGACACAAAAGGAATATGTATTGCAGATGGGAAGGATGACTCAACTGGGAAGTAGACTGGAGGCACTTACGTCACATCATACGTCATATGTCATGTCATAGCAAAGGACCATCTGCAGTCTGTTCATGTCCTCGGACTTTGGGGGGCAACAGAACTACCAGCACATGCCAATATCGCAGTTACTGTGTAGGGAATGCTAGCTGCTTTTATCCAGATTTTGAGTGAGAATCAGGAGCAAAAAGCTGAGCACGAAAGTTTAAAAACTCATAGTTTGGTGAGAGGAAAAAACTTGTATGAAGTTAAGGTTTATCTTTATAAGAAAATGTATAAAAGTGTTTTAACATCATTAAAAAGAACTGCTCACAATGTGGAAAGGCAGTCTGGGAATCAATGAAAAGACCCATCCACAGGGTTAGGGTTGTAAAAGGTAAACTCCCAGGAATCAATGAAAGCACCCCTTGTTGGGTTAGGGTTGTAAAAGGCAAACTTCATGAAAAGACATCGCTTCTAGGCTATGTATTACCCTCCAGCCTTCCTGGCACTCTCTGCTTCCTGGCTGCTTCCTCCACAGAGCCCGACTACCATGATGCTCTCTGCCTCACCATGTGCAGAAACAAGAGTCAAGCCGCTATGGACTGAGAATGCTAAGGCCGTGAGTGGAAACCTTTGTCTTTTGAATTGCTTCACTTGTCACAAAACTGACTCTGTAGATCCCATCACAGAGAAAAACCACCCAGCTCGATTCCAGCAGAAGCCATTGGACAGAAAGCGGGACCAGCTCTGGTCAAACACCAAGCACAGTGAGATCGGGGAAGCCCAGGAAACAGTTCCAACCAGAAAGTCTAGAAAAACATGGCACTTAGGTGTAAGGAGGCATTCTGGACGAGTGACAGGACATGATGCAGAACTGGGGAAAAGCAAATAAAAATGATCTCTGATTAGCAATGCAGGTCAGAATTGTGGGGTGTAAACCAAACTGTTGGGAGATGCAGGGGAAGTGTGGAAAATGTTCACTATGTTTACATTTTTACCTAACTCTAGAGATATTTTCTTTCTTTTTTGTTATCTTTTTCACTCATTCATTTTTTTTTTTTGAGACAGGGTTTCTCTGTGTAGCTCTGACTGTCCTGGAACTCATTCTGTAGACCAGGCTGGCCTTAAACTCCGAGATCCACCTGCTTCCACCTCCCTCCTGGGTGCTGGGATGAAAGGTGCGAGCCACACTCCCAGCTCTAGAACAGCTTTCAAGTAAAAAAGTTAAAAAGTAAATGACTAGACTAAAAAAAAAAAAAACAGCTAAAGTACCATTGTTGGGAATGGAAGCAAAGGGCTCTGAGGGAGCTGAAAAGCATGCAGAGAGCGAGCTCTGGGTGGAAGGCGTCCTAGTCCCGTGCAACAGGACTGGTGGCAGGAAGGGCTCCAGACTGGCTGTCTGAGAGCAGTAGCGTTGGTGACAAAGATTTCCGGAAATTACTTCCAAAGTTTGTAGTGGCCTTTACTGAGAGAGGGTGGTCAGGTTTTTGCCAACCCATCCTGGAGGCCACTAGAAAGCCGTGAAAGTCAAAGTTACCACGTTAGGGGATATACACAAGGAAGGGAGCATGTCGGGATTCTGATAGTTCTCTACCAAGTCAGGCACAGAGCTCTTCTCTTTCTCCTGAAATCCCCCAGTAAACGCCAATTGATCAACAGGTTATGGAACTGGGTACCAAAGGGTGGAGGGCAAACACAATGAACTTTATCAAAACTTGGAGCTGCCCCTTGGCAGCAGCCTTTCTTTCTCGTGCGTAGGTCAGAAACTTGGATTCTTATAATTCTCTTCTTCCTTCCGTCCTATGTAGTGTGGCCATGCATAGAACCTCCAGTCGTTCAGTAAAAACGTGATAGAGTTGGTAGGATCACAAATGTACACACGTGGCAGCAAGAAAGACCTTGGGCTTGAGCTATGGTTTGAGGAATGCCTCCAAAGGCTTACCCCACCCCACAACGGCAGTGTTAGGATGGGGCAGTACCTTTAAGGAGTGCTGCCTGGTGGAAGGTTATCAGAAAATGCTTTCAAAGGAATCGTGAGACCTTAGCCCCATCCTGTCTCTCTCTAGCTTCCTGACTCATAAATCGGGCTATTTCTCTACCACTCATACCTGGTACCTTCGTCAGAGGCTCAAAAGCAATGGGGTCACATAGCCTTGGATGGAACCCCCAGAATCATGAGTGAAATCGATGCTTTTCTCTTTGTAAGTCATTTGCCTTATGCATTTTGTTGTAGTACCCTTGGAGATTATCTCATGGAGTCGCAGTGCCCTAAACACCACCTAGATATCGGCTACAGCTCTAGCTCTGGCCTTGCCGTGAGGCTGGAAATCTTTCCCGGCTGCCTGCTGCTCGTCCTCACTGGGACCCACCCCTCACTCTCTCCTACCTGGTTTAGTGACATTCGTATTCAGCTGTATTTAGTTCCATAGAACAAAGTCATCTTTTCTTTCATTTTTTTCTCCGAATTAGATGTATCTTTTCTTTCTGTTAGTCTGATCATCTACTCATTCAACAATTGCTCCTTCGGTGACTTACATATGCATTCTCTTGTTGGTAAATTTATTCTATATGGAATTGCTTCACAAGTCCATGACTGGACCACTCATGCTTGCTCTTTTGTGCCTTGCATGGGGTTGCTGCAGGAAAGTGGGGTTCCTCTTTCAGTTACAATGCATCCTCTTATGATGGGCTGGAGTCCCCCAACTTAGTAAGATGCCATGACAAAGAAAATCATATATAACTATGCCGTGCACACAGTTCTTTGATGTATGTATATATTATGAAATAATTGCAGAAAGATTATTAACATATCTGTCATCTTACATTCCTTTTATGATTTAAGATTTTTCCTGTTAGCAATTTTAGAGTTTGAATTGTCATTAGCTATCAGAATTATCTTTTTAAAAAATTGTGTAGCTACCAATTTGCTACTTAACTTTGCTCAATGGCTTCGTTTATAATTTAAGCACAGCGTAGTTATTGCTGCTCCAATGCTTCATCTTGAGACATCGTTGAGGAATAATTGAGCATAATGCAAACTCCATGCCTGCTCTTATGTGAAAAACTCTAGGTGAATGCAGGAACCACACATTGGTAAATGGAGCACTCACGTTGCCAGCTCCCTTTACCCCCTGTGAGGAGTCACACCCCTCCACGGCAGTGCTGCACGCTTTCCACTGGGCTGCAGATGGCCCTCCTGGGCTCCTGTCACAGTCACTCACAGAGCACCTCTTGGACACTTAGATCTTCCCTAAGGTAACATGTCAACGATATTACACTATGGAATCAAGCACAGCTTCATCATTAAAAATGCAAAGTTGTGACAAGCATTCAGAGCATGTTGCCTTTAAACTTCATTGTTCTACACAGCTCTACAGTTCCTTACTGAATCAAATACATGCTTCTCATGGTCTGAATATGAACTGTTCCCCCCTTGTGCAAGTGTTTAAACACTTGTAGAAGGGTGCAGGGGAAAGCAAAGTATGCACCTTTCAGAAGAGCCACCCATTTAAAGGGCTTCTCAGGTCTACCTCTGACTTTAGTTTCTGTGCCACGGGACCCTTCATGAAGGCAATCTGAGACGTGTAGCCAAATTCATTGCTGCTGCTACAGACAGGTGCTTGGAACTTTCATCACATCTCTTAAGTTGATGATGTCAGTTTTTCCATGACATGATTTTTATTCAGTATTTTTAAAATCTTCAATAAAGGAAGTAGTTTTTCCAACATTCTTGCTAAGTCTCAAATAAGGTGTATGTCTGTAATATGAGCACAGGCTGTTTTAAGCTGCCTCATCCTTAAAATATACTGAGCCGTGTTCTGAGAAGAAGGAGTAGAGGCTTGGATGGTAGCTTAAGGGTAGATCCGTACCTAGTGTATGTAAGACCCTGACCTCAGTACCCAGCACTGCTCATGCGCACACACACCAGGAGAATAGACATCTGGCAGGTAATGACCTCCCTCCTGCTTTTTGAATAGAGTCTGTCTTTTCAAGTCTCATGAGTGTTTTGATCAGACTTTGTCTATTTATATTGCAAAGGACATCTGCCTTTCTCTCTACCATCAAATGGTCTCTTTTCATCATCAGAGTTTATAATGCCATGCACAGTGCATATTGTTTCCATATAAATTTTCTTTTTTTGCAAATGGAAATTAGTTGCTCTTTCTTTCTACTTAGCTGACTCTGAACCAGTCCTGAAGCCTGTGGGAGCATCAGCTGGATACAGACGACAGGGTCCTCCCAGCGCTGGGGCAATGTACTAGAGAGTTAAGTCAACAAGAAAACACTTTGGCTCACTTGAAGAAAACAATGGATTTCAAACTAGAATTGCCTATTGTTTTCATCAATTTGTTCAAGCTTTGCAGACATTTGGATAACGGCCTTTAGAAATTCTGATTTCCATTCCTTCAGTGCCTGCATGGGTCTTATATGACCAGGACAAGGTCCTTCTAATTAGGAAGGTTCTGCTCTGGAGCAGGAATCACACAGGAAAAAGTTGATCTCAGTATCAGACACATCTCTTTGTATTCAACCCTGTGGCTTTCCCTTCAGGTCTTGAACAAACATTGCTGTTGGACTCCTACTGAAAGTTCTTGGAAGTAATTTCTGTGTTCCATCCTGAGCTATGATTTTACTATCTGAGTTGAAATTCTACCTTTGTTGCTTTTGATGTATTGCATCCACTTCTAGCTTTTCTTGTTCATCTCTTACTTTTGTCTTTGGCAAGGTGATCTTGGATCTGTTTTTATATGAATTTATAGGAAACTTGCTTCACTGTATATTGAAATGCTTTGCATTCATATTGAGAGCTTCTTTCTGGGAACCACTTCTAGGCTGGAGTCCTAAGTGAATCTGACATTTCACTCTCGTTTATAAGACTGTTTATAAGATGTATGTGCTGTGTGTTTTTCTAGTTTTAATGGGCCTCCTTGCCATATAATAATCCAAACACTAAATGAAGGGAAGTCCTGCACAGTGGAGCTCCCTTCCGGACCCGCCCACACATAAACACCTCTTTTCATGGAGAGATCCTTTTTCAGAGGGGAAGAAAAGTTGAAGTGGTTCTTTCTGACTCAGGCAGAAAAACAGCAGCAAATGACCTTGCAGTTGTAATTTTTTTTATTAAAATACTATTTGGCCAATGACTCAGGCATATTTCTATCTAGCTCTTATATCTTAAATTAACCCATTTCTGTTATTCTGTATTATTGCCATGAGTCTATGGGCAGGTGTAGTTTTTAAGAAATGAAGGGGAGGTCTGTTTGAGAATGGGTTAGGATTTGGTTGTAAAGGAGATAAAGAATAAGAGATAAGGAGACGGGGACAAGGAATAGGGGAAGAGATATCTGTTCCAGAAGGACAAAGTACTGTCTCTGGATAGAGAGGAGACAGACATGGCACATAGGCAAATGGTGATTTATAAGGATAAAGAGGGAAACCCCAGGTTAAGATGAAGTGCTTAATTTTGATTGGCCATGTTAATTGGGTGAGTCAAAGGGGCCTTCTGATTGCTGGACTTTGGTAGTCAGCCTCAGGAGGAAGTAATGGTCAAACAAAGAACTAGTCGCCCTTGATGGCTGGCTTTAGGAATGTAATCTAACAGATTTTAGAAGGACAAGGCCTGCCAGAGCCACCTGCTGTAATGGGCTAGTGTCTCTTCACTAAATGCAGAGAATAATGAAAGAATATTAAAAACTGCAAAGGAAAAAAGACTAAGTAACGTATAAAAGCAGACCTACTAGAATTATACCCGGCTTCTCAATGGAGACCCTGAAGGTCCTAAGGGCCTGGACAAATGTCCTTTAGGCTCCAAGAGAACACAGGTGTCTGCCCAGATAACTATTCCCAGCAAAACTTTCAATCACCATAGATGGAAAAACCAGGATATTCCCTGATGAAGTCAAATTTAAATAATATCTGTATATAAACCCTGCAAAGAGGGAGAGGAAGAGTTGTGAGAGCCAGAGGGGTCAAGAACACTATGAGAAAATGACCCACAGAATCAACTAACCATGGCCCATGGGAGCTCATGACTGAACTGACCAATAGAGAGCCTGTATGTGACTGACCTAGGTCCTCTGCATATATTTTATGGTTGCATAGCTTGATATTCCTGCGGGACTCTGAGCAGTGAAAGTGGGGGGCTGTCTCTTACTCTTTTGTTTCTGGTCCCATTTCCTCCAGTTTAGGTGCCTCATCCAGCCTTAATGTGAGCAGATGTACCTAGTCTTGTTGCCCCTCGATATGCCATGTTTGGTTGATATCCATGGGAGGCTTGCCCTTGTCTGAAGAGAAAGGGGGAGGAGTGGATTTGGGGGAGAGGGGGTGTTGGGAGACAAGGAAGGGGAAACTGGGTTGGGATGTAGTATGTGAAAGAAGAATAAATTTAAAAAGTTTAATGGGCCTAAGGAAAGGAATATTAAAACAAAGCTGATGTTTGCTGACTCCCTTATTGTCTGGCCTTTTTTCAGATTTTTCTCAATTTCCCTTTGTTTGAGACAAGAGTTTCACGCTAGTTCAGGCTGGCCTCAAGTTTGCAGTCAGCCTCCTGCGTCAGCCTCCCTAGTATTGGGATGCAAGGCATGAGTCATGGTACTCAGCTGACTTTCGGGGTTAAAAGCATCTTTTCCTGGTGTGTTTCACGAGAATTGACTCCTCCTAGTTTTTGATTCTGTTAGTCTTCTTGAGCCTCAAAAGCTGCCTTTTTACACTTCCATCATTTTGAACTTGGCCTTCTGATGACTCCAAGATGTTCTTAGCTGAGCTTGTATTTTCTGAGACCTCTGCTGCAGGTGACCCATCCCATGGGTAGTCCAGTGCCTGCTTTCCTTGCAGCTCTGAGCCCTCCTGGCATTGATGTTGCTTCACTGCCTCAGAGACACTCAGCAAAGTCTGGACCATTTTTCTTTGCTACAGTTAGAGAACCTTATCATGAGCACCAAGTGGTTAAACACAAAGGCTGCTGCTTACCCCACAATACACAGGTCAGCACCCCATAGTTCTAGGTCATTGTCTGGACAAGGCATCACTATTGGTTAGGTAAGGAGTGTTGAGGCAAGTGATTCCATGATGTATTTAGAGCCCCCTTGCTTCTGCTCTGAGCACTGCAGTTGGAGGAGGGTCTTCTGTGGAGGATGCTTTTGCCTGTTGCTGACCACCACTACCACAGAGGCAGCCCTTTGTCAGTCTCTCCAGTCTTCAGAAGAAGGAAGGAAGTGTTCTGGGGACCGTCTAACTTGCAGCACAGACTAAATCAATTCATTTTAAGTCTTGCAAAGACTGATTTCTGGGAAACCAGTGAATGACAGTTGGAGCAGAACTCTTCTGCCCTTCATTTTGTTTTATTTCATTTTAATTAATGAAACACAAGAAAATACAATTCTATTATCAAAAAGAAGAAAGTCCTGTTACTTCTAGGGAGACAGATGAAACTGGAGATAGTTATATTAAGGGAAGTAAGCCAAGGGCAGAACATAGGTACTGTGTAATCTTACATACATGTGGATATCAACTGACTGCTTATAGCATAGCTATGGGTGCCAGAGGTTAGAGAAAGGACCAGAGGGAATAGGAAGGTCAGTGAGTGGGAACTAGGTCCCAGTTGGAGCAGGAAACTTAGGAGAAGTAGTATACAGTAAGGGAACTACAGGTGACCAGAATGTTCTGCATATTTGAAAGTTTGTGGCACAAAGGAATGGTAAGTGTCTAAGGGAACAGGCATTTGATTCAAACATGAAATGCATATATGTATGGAACATTAAAAGTACACCATTAATATGTATGTTCCTTATACTTTTGTATATTAGTTAAAATAAAAGCAAGAAAAATATTAAAAATCCCTCATGAGTACCATTGGCCTCCCTTTGCCATCGTTCTTTGTACATATGTAATTGTTTTGATAACACAGTTGACCCGGCATATTGATAGTTCAACAATATTTCTTCCAAAAGGCATGGGGTGAGTGTAGGATGCTTACAGACTCAGAATGGATGCTCACAGACATGTGAGGGAGAGAGATAATAGACATATAGGTGAGAGAGAGATGGGGAGAGGTCTCTGAAATGATTTTACAGTAATTCAAAGAGATCATCATCTGTTGCCTAAAAATAGAACACTCTAGAAAATGTAAAGAAAAGCACCTGTCCTACTGATTAAAAATTCTACCCATTAACAATGGCCTTGTCAGCACAGTTGTCATTTTATTTTATTGAAACTAATTTTTCTACAGCCTTTTCTGATCATGATTTCCCCTTCCTAACTCCTCCCAGATCCTCCATTTCTCTCCATTCATACAATCCCATGACTTATTTCTCTCCTTCAATAAACATGCAAACACACACAGACACACAAAAAACCCATAAAAACCCAAAATCAGAAAGTGTAATTTATAAACAAAAGACCAGTAGAAATTTTTTAAAATCCCCAAAGCATTATGAAAAGAAAAAAAAAAAAAACCTCCAAAGATACCACTGAGTTCATTTTTTGTTGGCCATCTACTGCTAGGCATGGGGCCTGCCCTTACGTGTGATTTGCATCCCCAGTGAGACGCCTATACAGAGAACTCATTTCCCTTTGTGAACAGTTGTCAATTGGAGATAGTTTCTGCTTAGGGATCCCACCTGCCTTAGATCCCTGCCGGTCCTACATATGCTGCTATTAGTCCATATGTCTATACTGCTCAGTCTAGAAGGCCTGTTTCCTTAATGTCTTCTACCCCCTCTGGCTCTTACAATTTTTCCTTCTTTCTCACATAGTTCCCTGAGCCCTGAGCAGAGAGATTTGATAGACTTATCCCATTTAGGACTGAGCCTTCCAAAGTCTCTCCACCCTGCACATTGTCCAACTGCGCGTCTGTTTTAGTTCCCATCTACTGCGGGAGGAAGCTTCTCTGACTGATGACTGAGTGAGACACTGATCTGATTCCTAGTCAGGCGTGGGCACTGGGTCCACTATATTCATTTTACAACTGCAACAGTTTGAGAATTCTCTTACCTTGATTGGAAGTGCTAACCAGCTCTAGATGTCTCCAGAATATAGCTGAGTATTGAGATTGCAGTGACTGGCAATGAATGCTGGACAATCAGAAAATGCTCTGGATGATCCAAGAATGCTCTAGAAGGTGCGAGAATGCTCTAGAAGGTTTGAGAATGCTCTAGAAGGACCAAGAATCCTCTAGAAGGTCAGAGAATGCTCTAGGTGGTTCAAGAATACTCTACAGGAACTGAGAATGTTTTGGATGATCTGAGAATGTTCTGGAAGGACCAAGAATTTTGAAGAAACTTCTAGTGCTGCCTCCATGACTTTGTGACTTCTTTTATTGTTTCATCATCTGGCTTTTCAGTCTGGATTGCTTCTCAGTTCATCTGCTTCCATCCTTCTGCAGTCCCTTCAAGTTTTTATAATACTTTCTTCTACCCCAAATGGAATTCTTTTTCTCCTAAATGTAATGTGTTCTAGTTAAAAAGCAATTCTCACACTAGAACACGACTCTGGAAAAATGAGAATGGAATGCTTTTTCTCTTCATATGGTAGGATGCTTAACTCAAGTCCTATCATTATAGGCAGCCAGCATTTCCCCAGTGTCACATTAAAAAAGCCAGGTGGTGGTGGTGCACACCTTTCATCTCAGCACTCAGGAGGCAGAGGTAGGTGGATCTCTGTGAGTTCAAGGCCAACCCAGTCTACAGAGCAAGTTCTAGGACAGGCTCCAAAGTTACACAGAGAAACCATGTCTTGAAAAAACAAAAAGTGAACAAGAACCTTAAATTCTACACTTAAATGAAATGAAAAAGATTAAAAGAAAATGTTAGTGTTGCACGAGCATCTGATGAGATGGGGTCGGTGTCTTAGGCGGGCAAGAGCAGCTAGTGACAGCAGAATGATAGGTAGGCAGCTGAGTGCTGGAAGAAAGATCAGGCCTGCATTTAGAGAAAAATGCAATTTCTTCTTCTGGAATGATGATCAACTTGAGGAAATTATATAATGCTGAAAACCTAGTCAGTGTCTCAGAGAAGTAGACAGGGCCTCTGAAAATGATATACACACGTGACTGTGAGGCTTTGTGTGTCAGGCTGGCTGGGTCATGGTGCCTCTTATTTGCCCCTTATTAAGCAAATACCAGGCCAAATGTTACCGTGGAGGTGGTTCTTTCGAGGTAGCTAACATTTAATTAACATTAAATTGTAAACTTGTGGGAAGCACCTTGTTAGCCTGTGTTGTGGGTGAACATGGATAGAACAGAGGCTGAGACTCCCCGCAGTAAGAATCATCTTTAGTGCAAGACAGAAATCCTGACTGAGCGTGCATCCTGGGGTCCTGGGAAATTTATGCTCCAATGTGAAAATTCAGTCCTTCCTGACCCTGAAGCTCACCCATCTACCTACATGACTCAGGCTCTCCAGATACCATGGATGCTTATTTCTTATATAGATCTCCCTCCATAGCCGTGCCTGTGTCTGCCATATTTTAATCTACACCTATTTACTGGTACTTTTTCCAGAACACTCTATTAACCACAACTGTTGGTAACTCAGTCTTCAACGTTGCCTTGGAAAGATGTAACCTGAGCCAACAAAAGCCTGACTGCTCAGTCTTCCTTTCCTGTCTCTGCATACTAATTAGGGTGTCACCACTCTGGGTTCAAATGCTGTTGCTCACACACACAGCAGTCTGGGCTCGGCCTGAATCTATTTGGATGTTAGACTTTCCAAGGAGTTTGTTTTTTTTTTTTTTTTGGGTAGTTTTTCAATTTTCATATGCAATGCCTTAGTCAGTTCAGAGGTGAAAAAAACAAAAATAGACTGATTGGCTTTGTGAGAGAGGGAGCCCCAGACACAGGCTGAGTTCTTTTAAGGACTTATGTTCCGACGAAGCCAGGATTTCTGACTGTGCTGCAGAAAGGAATTCCAAATGGATACAGCATGAAGCAAAGCTGGAGTTTATGGACATGTACCCCTGGCTGGCCTTGAACTCACAGAGCTCTGCATTCTCTGCTCTGCCAAGGGTTGGGATTAGAGACGTGTGTCACAACACCTGGCCCAAGAAAAGTTCTTTTTAAAAATTTATTTATTTTATTTATTCATGTAAGTGAATATTTTGCTTGCATGCATGTATGCATACCATGAGCACGCCTGTTGGATCACTAAGAACTGAGATTACAGATTGTTGTGAACCATGATGTATGTGCTAGGAATCAAACTGGGTTCTCTGCAAGAGCAAGTGTTACTAATCAGCATCTCTCCAGTCTTCCAAGAAGAGACTTTAATTTTATTATGCCATATTCAATTATTTATTTATGTGTGTGTGCCACAACACCAGAGGGGAGTTCCAAGTAGAACCTGAAGGAGTCACTTCTCTCCTTACCTTCTTACCTGAGGGTGGCAGGGGTTGAACTCAGGTCACCTGGCTTAGCAGTAAGTACCGTTATCTGCTGAGTCATCCCTTCAGATCAAAAAGAGACCTAATGTGTAGTGGCATTCACTTGTATTTTAATAAATAAAACTTGCCTGAGGACAGAGAATAAAACAGTCACACTGGTCAGCCTTACAGACCAGGCAGTGATAACACACACCTTTAATCCCAGCCCTTGAGAGGATTATAAAATGGGAGGAAACAGCTCTCAGTCTCATTCTGAGATTCCCGAAAGCAGGACACCATTTTAGACTGAGGTCAAGGTAAGAGCCAGTGGTTGGCTGCTTTGCTTTTTGGATCTTCATGTTGAACCCCAATTTCTCTCTCTGCATTTTTGTTAATTGTGCATCACTAATGTGTCTTTATGTAGGCATTAATAGGAAAAGAGGTGCTTAAGGAAAGAACAGTGTGTACCCGAGTAGGTGTGGGCTTTGCAAGCTGATCACACTTGAGTGCCTTGACAACAAAGGTGTACTATTTCGGCGGTTCGTGAAGTTAAGTTGTCTGAAAGCGAGCCCTCCCTTTTTCTTATTTTCTTTTTCAGTAAATCATAAGGAGTGTCCCAGTGTGCCTTGGATGGGATTACAGGCTGATTAAATAAACTTATAGTCACAGGGCTGCCCAGGGGGTTAAGACAAGTTTTCTCTATATATCAACTTTATAATATTGCTTGTGATCTTTTCAGAAAAATTCAACCTTAGAGTTGGGAAACAAGAAAGGCCATACTCATTATAGCCTCTGGCATTTAAACACCTGGTCCCTGGTGTTTGGGGAGGTTGGAGTGGCGTGGCTGGAGGACGTGTGTCACAGGGAGTGAGCCTGGAGGAAAAAGCCTGGCCTGCTTTCAACCTTATTGCTCTGCTTACTGCCGGGGTTCAAGGTGAGCGCTCTCAGCTTCCTGCTGCTGCCCCCATGCCCGCTGTCAGCTGCCTCCCATCATGGATTTTAACCTCCAGGGACTGTGAGCCAAAATAGCCTGTTTCTTCTGTACCTTAGCTTGATCATGAGGCTCTACCACTGCACAGGAAGGTGACTAATACGGTCATAAATGCTTAGGACTCACACAGTTCATTGCTCTCTTAACATTGTCATTTGAGGGTCTCTTATAAAAGGAATATTGCTTTGACATAGGCAATCTTTCTCACAAACTTTGTTGCTTATGACTCCCAGCTCTCAAGACTTCAGTCAGACTCCAGGATAAAGGATCCTTCCTTTTGTCACATCGCCTTAATTTTCCTACCCTTTCTATCCTGCCTCATCTTAATGACAGAAATTTGCTTTTCAAAGTTCTAGATGCTGCCAATCCAAGATCAAGGTCTGGGTAGATCCACTGTCTGGTGAGGGGATTGTTTCCCAGATTACAGATGGTCATCTTTCTTCCCGCTCTTCCAGGGCTGAGGATCAAACCCATACCTCAACTACTGAGTTAGACCCTCAGCCTTTGCCTTGGATCTCCCTTGCGGCAGGGTGGCGGCAGCTCTTTCCCAAGGGTATGCATTGAGCTGACAAAAGCTCCACCCTCTTGACCTAACCGCCCCCTTCAAGTACCAGCACACTGGTGTTATTATAATTTCAAAATACAAACATTAGGAAGCCACAAATATTTAACAGACACCACTTAGTCCTTTTTTTCTGTTTTCTTTTCTTTTCTTTACTTTTCTTCCTTCCTTCCTTATTTTTTCAAGACAAGCTTTCTCTGTAGCTTTGGTGCCCATCCTGGAACTAGCTCTTCTAGACCAGGCTGGCTTTGAACTCAGAGAGATCTGCCTGCCTCTGCCTCCCTAGTGCTGGGATTAAAGGTATATGCCACCATGACCGTCTCTCTCTACATTTTTTTTTTGCAAGCTAGTATATATAATTTCCCAGTTCCTATTAGCTGGAATCTGTAGTCTCCACAAATAAATGATACTTTAGGGCCCTATTAGTTCCTTCTGTCTAGGACTTAGCACAGTATCATTTATTTATTTATTTGTTCTGAGCCTCTCTTCTTTATTAGCTTGAAAGTTCTTGTAGGTATGGACCATGATGCAGGCATCCTCGACTTCCTGGCATCTAAGGAAGTACCATGAGTATTTAAGCCCATGAGCTGATGATTATCAGCAAGATTCAATACTTTATAGAGTATTTGTTAAAAATAGGTAATATTCAAAGATTTGAATAAAAGAGTAACATTTATTTGAATCAGCTTGTTTTTAACTATGTATTCAGGAAAATGTCACTTCGGAGGTGAAGGGTTAGAAAACAGCCGATGACCTCGACTTTGTGTTTTTCCACTGGGCTCTTTGTAGATCTTTTCTGTTCTTTCTGTAAGTAAGCTAATATCCAGTCAAGAGAATTTCGCAAATGAGATGTCCAACTGAAATTCACTTCTCAGTTTAAAACATATTATTACTTAAATTGTATTTACTGTGAAACAAACCAAATTAATGAGTATACTCACAGATTACAAATGTCATGTACTATCTCATATTAGTGAGACTCCTGGGGGCAAATACCTTCATGAGACAAAAGCAAGCCACCATATGGGCAGACACTAGCTGGAACTCAACGCTCTGTAAGAAAGATTGAAAGAGTTTTTTTTTAATCCAGTAATTCCTTATACTTAATATCTGCACTTGGTTGAGTGGCAGCTCTGAAACTAAGACCCCAAAGCAGTCATGGGTTTGATATCTTCTCCACCTACTCACGTAGCCACTGACAAGGTCAGAATCTGGAGGGAAGTTACTGAGTTTTAGCAATAAACAAGCTACGAAAAGTGAACTAGGGGAGGAGTTAGGATGTAGCAAGGTGGTGGTCAGAACATAGAGCCCGAGAATAGAGTCGTGAGACGGGTCGTGAGAGCTTGGGAGTAAACTCTAAGAAAACAAGAGTCTTGTGTACTCAGTTTCTTCAAAAACACAGGTTTGCTCTTGGGATGTGTTTCCATGCTCCTCCCAGGTGAGGTGGACAGGCAGGAGTTTACCTCAGCTATTGCTCATATGCCTCTACAGAAAAACATGTTTCTGCCATGTTGGCTTGTTTCTGTGATTGCCTACTTTACTCAGACGACTCTTTTTAACCCTCAGAGTATAAATTGTCTGATGCTCTGAATAAAGTTGGCTGTTGCTGAGACTTTAATCTGCCTCATTTTAGGCCCTGTTCTCCCAGGTTCACACCACTGACTATAGCATGAACAACAGAGTGCCCGCCTAGTTCACATAAGGCCCTGAGTTCAATTCCTAACACTGCAAACAGACACTGAATAACTAAGATACACCTACTTTAAAAAGAGAAAGCTCAGCCTGGAGGAGGCAATATTAAGGTAGCCAGAACAGCAGCGCTGTAGAACACGGGAGGAAGGAGGCCAATTCTAAATGAATGCATCAATTGAGTATGCTGTATTCTATAGGTTGAATCTCAAGTGTTTCCAGAAAACTGTGCTAAAGCCTTGGTTTCTAGCAAAGTAACACTGAGAGGCAATGGAAGCTTCAGAAGGCGGTGCCCACGGAGCAGCTCCCCATCACTCTGGGCTTCCCCTTGAAGGGCCAAGACGTGAGTGGATTTGCTATCATGTGTTCCTTGCCAGGATGCATTTCTCATCACAACATAAAAGCACTGGAGGTAAAATGAGCATGGATAAAGGTCCTAAAGAGCCCTTTTATCTTTTTATCTGTTCCATTAATAGAAAGCTAATACACTATATGATAGGTATATGAAGAGCAACAACCTAAAAACAAATATTGGCTGTAGGTGTCAAGCTGGATTTAAGCAGGATTCTGCAAGTCTTTAGAAACTTTGGAGCCAATTACAACCTTTGAGTGTCCCCCAGGAGGTCTGAGAAAATGGACCTGGTGTCTCTACAGAATTGACTGAGACGTGGGATAAAGGGTTAACTGGGAGAAAGGGGACTTAAGAACTGGGATGTGGCTTGCCATCAGGGGTTGAGAAAACTAGCATTGACTTTGATAATTTAATGGGCACCACAGTTACATGTTAATGGAAGAGCCACAAGTTCCTCTTGGCAGAGATAAGAATGCCCCATTTTAGCAAGCAGGAACTTTCTTCAAGCTCCCGAGGCAATGGGGACTTTTGACTAAATGCCTGACACGAAAAGGACTTTCAGGGGGGAGCAGATATTCTGTTATAGAATATTCCAGGCTTCTCTTTTCTATGACTTAGTTTATCCAGATAGCTAAAGTGAGCAAAGACAAAGCTAGACAAACATTACTGTGAACCCGAGTAGACCTTAGGGATTTATAAATCTTGATTACAAATATACCTAATTTATCAAGCATATGTTACTTATCTAAATGTTCTAGCAGCTTGGTGTTAATTCTTAGGCAGAGTTATCATGCTTTATGGTTCCACTGTGGTGGAATTTTTTTTCCCAAAGAATTGTTTTGTTTAAAGAGGCTTCCATTTTATACATTTTCATCCTTCAAAGCCCACACAACATCCCCCCCCCAAAAAAAGGCACAAGGGAACCCATATGTACATATCTCATAACACATAGCGAGAATCATTAACAATGAAAGTTAAAGGGTGCTGGAGACGTGATCTGCAGTGTAGAGATGCTGGAACTTTGTAACAGTGTTTGCCATGCAGGCCACACCACTGATGGGAACACAAGATGGTGAAGTCAATTATGTTCATAACTAAACATCAGTTACATTAAAACAGCAGTTGCACCTGAGAATTTATTCTCGAGAAACTAAAACTCACTTTGGGTCTGTGGTGGTAATATTAATCCCATTGATTGAAAATAAGACTACCATGAGCTGAAGCTACAATTGAAGCAAGCTTTAATTAAATACTGGCCAGGTGGATGGGAACTGACCACACCCAGCTTCCTGGGAAATGGCCCAGAATCACATATGGGAAGGGTTTAAGAAGGAAAATGCGGTGGGATAATCCTTCTGTACCTGTAAATATGTATTATTCTTATTGTTTAATAAAGAACTGACTGGCTACAGCTCGTCCAGAGAAGGTTGGACAGGAGAGCCACACTAGGAGGATCCTGGGAAGAAGGAGGGCAGAGTCTGGAGTTGCCAATCACATGCAGAGAGAAGCAAGATGGGCATGCTATACTGAGAAAAAGGAGCCAAGCCATATGTCAAAGTGTAGATAAGTATGGGTTAATTTAAAATGTAAGAGTTAGTAACAAGTCTGAGCTATTGACTGAGCATTTGTAATAAAAAGAAGCCTCTGAGCAGTTATTCATTAGCACTGCTGGGACAGGAAAACAACCCAAATTCATTTCATTTCCCATCAGGTCCAGTCAGGGTGAGCATACGTATCCTGACATGCCTCCAGGCTACATGCCTGCTACCATCGGGTGAAGCAGATTTCAAAGGAAAATTATTACCACTGGGAATGAAGACTTTCTCTCAGGGAAAGATGTGCAGTCAAAAGGCTGTTCCAGGGCTTAATGTTGGTGTCTCTAATACTAGAATTGCAGGATATGCAAAACCAAAGTACTGGTAACATATCATGGGAAACAAGGAGCAATGATTGCCCTATCAATATTTGATAGAACAAAGAGATTAAGCATATTAAACAGAAGATGCACTGTCCAATCAAACAATTTGATCTGGGGACATCTATAGAACATTCGAGCCAACAACAGCTTTTAAAAAAGTATGTTTTTTAGTAAACCGGGAACATTCATCAAGACTGATTGTATGTTGGGCCATGCATGATACACGTATCAGTAAATTTAAAACTATTCAAGTCTTATAATCACAGCTGAACTAAGTGACAAATCACAGAACTCTGGGGAATCCCCCAACATTTGAAGACTAAGGTGCTATAATAAGAAGAGGACAGGATAAAAAACTGTGGAGCATCTAAGTCAGTGCTGTGTGTGTGTGTGTGTGTGTGTGTGTGTGTGTGTGTGTGTGCATGTGTGCAGACCCATCACAGGAAAGGGCTTCAGAGCAAGTCTCCTCTCACCCACGTCAGCAGTTGTGCAGAATGCTACAATCCAAGGCAGCGTGGGGAACAAGGAAGACCAGGACAGTGACCAGTGAAGCGCTGTCGGAGAGTCAGGACAGCGTCGCTGGGATGCTCCTGAGACAAGCTCCTCTTCTGCTAGTCTGGTGGTGAGCGTGACAACTTTACACATATAATATCTAAAACGGACTGATTTGTAAACACCATGCAGCTAATGACACATCAGTTTGGCCCCAGTAAAGTTCTTGTCCTACTGGGTGGTACTGCGTTTGTGGATGCTCTGGGGACCCGGAAGGCCCCAGCTGCTGATGGCGGCATTCTGTTGACAGTCTCTTTCCCTTGTTCCTATTTCAGATGTAGAACTTTGCTAAACTCTCTCAGAGGACGGCATATATTCTAAGGATATTCCACTTGACTGCATACCCAGAATGTTTCTCTTTGTATTTCTTTTTCATGTTAGAGTTAATGGGTAATGTGTGGCAGGGAATATGAGCTACAAATGGCCAATGCCATTTTAACACACACAACTACTGAAAATGTTGGTCTAAGAATTTCTGAATCAGCTGTCTAGTAGAGAGTCAGTGAACATTGCCTCCTGCTTACATTATCTTTCATACTGTATAGCGTTTCTGTTTTCTTGGCTGCTTTGCACTATGGATTATTTTCAGTCTGGTTTATTTTTCTCAGTGCTGTGTTAGTATATTTTTTTAATCATTGTAACTTGCCTCTTGCCTTTTTTATATTGTTTTCCACTGTATGAAGCCACAAATATGCATTCTGCCACAGACAGACACTTTGTTTCCATGTTTATATCAATTTAAAATAGCACCAAGCTGGGCTTTAGCAGCTGTCCAGCTGCAAGGATGTGCTGCTTCTCAAAAGTGTGAGCTGTGATGCCCTGTGTCACAGAAACAAATGTGTGGCGCTCTGGGTTTCTGGTACCTCATGATGTCCTCATATTCCTTCTCTCCACATTTATACCCTAGGTCAAGTGTTTCCAACAGCAGCTGTGTGGGAGAGGGACAGAAGCAAGCAAACAACAGGAGGTACTTCTATTCTGTAAATTAGGAAGGGGCCAATAGCTTGTGGGACACAGATGGTGTATTGGTCAGTGTTCTCTGGAATAATAGTCTCTCTCTCTCTCTCTCTCTCTCTCTCTCTCTCTCTCTCTTACACACACACACACACAATTTATTAGTATGATTTACAGGTTCTGGTCCTTCTAATCCAACAATGGTTGCCCATGAATAGTAGGTCCAAGAGTCCAGTAGTTGCTCAGTCCACGAGGCTGGATGTCTCATGTAGTCTTTAGTATACACTAGAACTGGAAGAAGCAGGCTCTAATGCCAGTGAGGAAATGAACTTGCTAGAGAGAAGAGTGCAAGCCGGCAAAGAGCAAAGGCTTCCGTCTTTCATGCCCTTATATGGGCTTCCAGCAGAAAGCATGGCCCAGATTTAAAGATCTGGATTAAAGTTATTTCTTCCCAGCTTGAAGATCTGGATCAGAAGTGGATCTTCCTAAAGCAAAAACACCTCAAAGGTGTGTGTGTCCCTCCATTTGGGGGGTTTTAGTTAATTCCAGATATAGTCAAGTTGACAATTGGTAACCATCACAGATTGATACAGTGATATTTGAGGATTTTAAATTATAATCACTCCATACCCTCTGAAATCTACCTCCACGTAGAGACCCCTGCTAGCTGCTTATGATGGCGAAACTGAAATGTTGCTGGCACAAGACTGACGCGCAATTCTGGAAATGCAGTGTATAAGGCATACATAAATTCCATTTATTTTCAGTACATTTTGTGAACATCCGAACCCTTACTAGAATTAACTTTAGGCCAATTTCTCCTTCCTACAACAATAAGAATTATTCAGAGAGAATTTAGATGGAAGATGTGTGGCTGCAGGGAAGGTCTAGGAAGGACTCTGCAGATAGCAGTAATATTGGAAGCAGAAGTTGGTTAAAGATGTGGTGGCTGAAGAGAGGTCCTGTATGTTTTGTCTTCTGGTCTGTCCTCACTCTAGCAAAGGACCCTGGCTTACAGACATAGGGAATAAATACTTTTTAGTAGAATTCAAGCCTCTGAAGTTAACTGAGAGAAGCTGACTGCCCAACACCCACATGTGGGCATAAGTGAAGGCCAAAATCCAGATAATCAGGGCCCTTAAGCAGAAAAAGGCACCATTAGTGCAGATAGCAAAACCCTCAGTAATCACTCATTATACCAATGAAATCCTAAAAACGTAAAGAAAAAAAGAAACCCTTCACAGAATCTCGTCTGGCTCACTCTGCCCACTGAGGGCGGAACTGGGTTAACAGCTGAGCCCACCTGTGTTTGACATGCTGTAGTTTTCCCGTCCACCACACAACACAATTGAATATTTTCTGATAAAGAAGACCTCAATTCAGGGAGGATTGCTCCTCTTCTGTCATTTCAGATTGTTTCAGGAATGCTGGTACATGATAGAAAGAATACAGGAGAGTTTTACAAATCAGTATGCATAACTTGGCATAACATGGAGGTGAGGGAGTGAAATAACTAAGTCGTTGACCAGTTGTACGGTGGGAAGGCTTGCTCTTGTGTCTCTGGGCAAGTGATAGAAACAGCATCCAGTGGTTGTTACGTCTGTCTTAGAGAGAGCTGGGTCATGAGGGGAGACTTTGAAGAGGCACAAAATTAAAGAAGGCAAATGAAAGTATTGTTTCTGTTTCTGTGCTTCTCCTAAGATGCTGGTCATGAATGAGGGCCCAGAAGGTGAAAATCACCCACAGCAGGGCAGTGTAACCCTCAGATCTGAATGTAAACCTGGCCTGGTTGTGTAAGGAGTGGGTGAGACCCACTTGCACACAAAACTCTTAGAGGAGGTTGAAAGGTGGTGTGTTCCTTTGAGTGAGCTATTGACTCTGTGTAAATGCTTCACAGTGTTGAGCATTGTCCTGTGATGGACAAGATACTGCTCAAGGCTACAGAAGTGATTGAAGCAGCAGTGCTCCTGTGTACCAATTTGTGTGGGTCTGTAACCTCTTTCTGTGTCCTGGGTTTCAAACCCAGAGACTTACCCATGCCCAGTAGGTACTGCATCACTGACATATCCCCAGCCCTCTAACTATTTTAGATTATGCAAGCAATTTCAGGCTTCGAATAAATATCAGTGGAAATACAAGTAGTACAGATTTTCCAGGATAAATTATTCTTGAGAAATTCTATTTAACCAAATGTTATTGAATAGAATTGTATTAATTTTGAGAATTGTTTTCTATGACTCTGAAACCTATTTTCCCTGTCTGCTGCCACAGCAGGTAGACAGTGGGCGTAAGTTAGCGAGGCTGTGATCTAGACATTTCCAGTTTAGACATCCATCTTCCAGCAGAGAACTAAGGTGTTTGTTGTTGATGTCTTGCTTTGTGTTTTTCTTCAACTCTATGATATTAAACTGGAACAAAATGGGCTTTTAAAGAATAATTTATTTTGTGCATGAAGATAGCATTCCTTGATTTCTCAAACCAATTTCAACCCCTGTTATTTATCCTTAAAAAATCACTCTTTGGCCTTTTCTCATCCCAGCTTTTATGTACTCCTGAGACAGGTCAGAGAGGTGAAAGAAGATAATATTTTTAAAAGCTATTTTATTGCTCATTCTCAGTGAATATTTAGAGATGAGATCAGAGTTATAAGATAGTCTGTTTACTACTTATATGATTTTATAAATGATTGTACACTTTGATTAGTGGTAGCCTGCCTCTGTTCTCATGATATTGTATAATAACAAGTACCCCTTCTACACAGTATCCATAAAAATCAGAGATAGGGCTAGCAAGGTGGTCAGTGGGTAAAGATGCTTGCCTCTAAGCCTGGCTACCCAAGTTCAATCCCCAGAACCCACATGTGGAAGGAGAGAATTGGCTTCCCAAAGTATCCTATGACCTTCACACGAGCGCATGCTTGAACACACACACACCCACCCCCCCACACACAAACACACTCGGGGGTGGGGAGCATTGTAAATTTAAAATAAAAATCAAGGGAAGACTCAAGCTGGATGCTATATTGGGATCTGAATTCGATAATTTATCTGAGTTCACTAAGATTATCACTGAGCAGCACATGAATTCTCTTTGTAAACTCTCATGGACTTTATTTCTAAAAACAATTTTCAGTTCCCATACACTCTCTCCTTATGTTCACATTTCCCTGCTATTAGTATTTTGCATGTGTGTAGTTCTCTTGTTACAGCTATAATAAACAAATGTGGGAGAATATTATTAGCAAGGCCAAGTGTTCATATCTGGGTCCATTCTTATGCCACAGGGGTGTGACATAATTATGCACAGGTTCATCCAGAGGAAAGCTACCTCCTAAAGATTGCCCCTGCCTCCCTCCACTCTTCTCACCTCCCCAACCTGGACAGCCACTGATCTCTTTTTGAATTTGGTTTCAGTTTTCCAGAATTTTCTATGACTGGAAACCTAAGATTAAAACAATTTTGCCTTGGCTTGTTAACATTTATCTGAGGTTCTTCTGTGTGTCTTCTGTGACTTCTTTAACTGATGAATCAATCTCACTATACAGAGATGACCACATGCATATCCACCCACCCGTTTAAGGACCTCTTCCAATTTTGGCCATTTTATTCTTTTGATTATTCTTTGATAGCATCTAGTATCTGCCTGTTATGAATGGTTCAACAATTTCTCCACAAGGATGCCTAAATACCACTTCTTGGAGACTGGGAACATTATGTGTTTATTTTTTTTTCTGACAGCAAGAAACCTTTGTAGAAGGTCCTAGACTAAGGGTATTACAATAACAGATCATTCGAAATGTAGCTAACTATATGTACTCCTATGAGAAGGAAGCAAAAAGACCATTTGATCGCAATGAGAAGTCCAGAGTGTCGTGGTCACAAGACCAGAAGAGCAGGCAGGAGGATCCTTCCTCAACGTCAGAAGCTTAGAAGCAGGGAACAGATGTCTCTGGAGCCACTAGCCATTGTGTAGCCCTCCCTGTGCCCCGATTTCATGAAACTGGTGGGGCTTCTGGCCTCGAGAGCCGTGAAAGATGTGTGTGACTTTAAGCATCTGGTTTGTGGCAGTTGGTTATCACAGCTTTTGGGGACTAAGACCCTGCCTCTGTGTGGTTGGGATCTATTTATCAAATGTTACTCAAGGTGTTCATTGGAACAGAGGCTGCTGTTTTTCATCCCAGTGTCTGAGCGTGGACCCTGGGCAGAAGGAAGCCAGTGAGAGGAGAGCTGGAGATGCAAGGTTCTCCTGGCTATGGGACTGGACTGCTAGTGCTGACCTCAGTCTTGAGGGCAGCACATCCCAAAATACTCACTGTGTTTAATCTGTTGTACACACTCAAGGAATTTTACAGCTACATAGAAATACTGTGCTGTAATTCTTGTCTGATAAATTATTTTCTAACGTTATTCTTGATTCAACTTTCAGCATTCAATCTGAGAATTGTAATGTTGCTGCTGAGGCAGGGCGGGGGAGCTCTAGGGGGATATTCTCACATTATGTGCTCCAGGCAGAGAGCCCTAAGGGGGTATCCTCAGTTGTGTGTTCCAGGCTTTTTCTTTTGGGCCACCAACCAGCTCCCAAATCATGATGTGGAGACTTCTTATTAGTCTTGAATGCTTGAACTAGCTCAGGTTCATTTCTGGCTAGTTCTTTTAACTTAAATTAACCTGTTTCTCTTTATCTACTTTTTGCCTCGGGGGTTGTTTACTTTCTTTTTGTTCTCTTACTTTCACTGCTTCTTGTGTCTGCTCCCTGGTGGCTGCCTGACTTCTTGCCTGGGGTGTGTCTCTCTCTTTCTCTTCTCTTTTCTCTCCTTTCTTCTCTCTCTAGCCTAGATTTCTTCTTCTATTTATTCTCTCTGCTCGGCATCCCCGCCTATCCTTTCTTCCTAACTATTGGCCATTCAGCTCTTTATTAGGCCAATCAGGTGCCTTAGGCAGGCAAGGTGAAACAAATGCAACGCATCTTTACATAATTAAACACACATCCTTACATCATTAAAGAAATGCAGCATAAACAAATGAAACACACCTTTATACAGCTAAAGTAATATTCCACAGCATAAACAAATGTTTATACATCTTTACCCAGTTAAAATAATATCCACAACACATATAATTATGTAAGAAATAATATTTCACCATACATATGGATATGTAAGAAATAATATTTTTACAACACCCATGAATATGTAAGAAATAATATTCCACAACACATATGAATATGTAAGAAAGAAATAATATTTCACAACACATATAAATATGTAAGGGCTTCTAGGACGAAAAATCCCAGTAAAGTGACTTTCTCTTTGCTTGTGACGAAAGAAGCATAGATAGAAAAGTGACTTAAAAGGCAATAAAGGTTTTGTTAAAATTAGACTTAGAAAGGAGGGAAAAGAAAGGCCGAACCATTTCCTGAGCATTGGAGGAGAAGCATAGACTTGGCCCTCACCTGGGGCATGTTCGTGGCTGATGGTCTGTTACATCTTCTGAATGAATTATTGGATGAACAGCCTGAGTCCAGCGAGTGGACACAGAGATGAAAGTTTGCTTTAGAGTGGAGACATCCCTGACAGCATCCTTGGTATCAATTCTTATAAGGAAACTGTCAACTTCCTTCTGTTTTATTGATTTGAAAAGTGGTAGAAAATGCCAAGGAGAGAAATTAAGTAGAACATTATTTCCAGCTTTAGCTCATAAAAGGCAAAGTGGTGAGAAGAAGCTGCTCTTTCTCGACACAACACAAAGCACTGCTGATCAGCTCATGCATTTCAAAGGTCTAAAACACCTGATTGATTTAATAAAGAGCTGAATGAATAGTGAGGCATGAGAAAGATTAGGCAGGGTTGGCAGAGAAAATTAATGGAAGGAACAAGAAAAGGAGGAGAGGAGGACTCAAGGGTCCAGCCACACAAAGGACACAGCATAAGAATGAAGGAAAAGATATAGAAAGGAAAGAAAAGAAATAGAGAAAGGTAAAAGCCCAGAGGAAAAAGGAAGACAGGATAATTTGAGTTAAGAAAAGCTGGCAAGAAACAAGTCAAGCTAAGGATGGGCATTTATAAGAAATAATAAGCCTCTGGGTATTTATTTGCCCCCAAAGGGCAAAAGAACTAACTGGTAAAATTAACCAATCACATTTTGGAGAACCTACGGTGGAACTCTTGAATTTCCATAGGGCCTGAGAAAGCTTAAAAACAAAACAAACAAAATGGATATGGCTTCTTTAAGAAAACTCTGCTATACAGAAACAGTCCTCTCACACCAAGTAAAAAGCCCATCACAGCAGAGGCAGGGGCATTTTGGAGCTCTGGGGGCTGAATGCAGTTCCTGGTCATGCTGCCCTGACCCAGCTGCAAGCTTTAGGCTTGGCTCTCATGAACTGAAAACTGAGAAGTGGGCAGAGCTAGCCAACAGTGCAGTGCAGAGAACCGAGCTGTAGCTTCGTCTCTTAAGGTTTGCGCACAAGGTTTAAAAAAAAGAAAAGAAAAAAAGACTAGAGAGTAGTCCTCTCAGTAAAAGAGGTGCAGAGGTAAAAAGCTCTAAACAGATCCCAGTGTGTTTTACAATGTGCACAGGTATAAGAAAGAAAGCATATTGGTATTGACAGTCATAGAAAGAAATAGTTTAAAAAATAATGAAGTAAAATCTTGAAAGAGAGAAGTAAAGTAATATAAAAAAGAATAAGCCACACAACAATGGAAAATACACAGAGAGCCTGGATCCTGTATGTTATTGTGTTGATTTTGAATTTTTTGATTGTTGATAAGCAAACAAATGACGGTTGCTAAGAGACATGGGATTGAAAGGACTGCTGAAACAAACCAGCCTAGATATTTTAAAAATATATTAACTTTTATATGAAAATATGCTTTAGTGAAGAGGTTTTGCTTTGGTTCTATGGGAAACAAGAGGCTGTGGATTAATTCCAGGTTAATATGGATCAGGTTTGATCAAGGGAGACCTCCTGAAACTTGACAGGTGATATCTATCAACGAAGGTTATACCTGGTCTTACCAGGACTTGACCATTGTCTCAGCTATTCTAGGGACCCCTAAAGATGTCTTTGCCCACAGACAACAGGAAGCAGTCTAGAGAAAATGACGCCTACATTCCCAAAAATATTGGTTATCTGGTGGGGTATGGACGTTTGTTATCACTTAGGGGAATATAGTATATTGATAGAAATGAAAAGCTATTTTTGTTACACTGTGTACATATTCCTACTCTTGTTTAAGACATTGTGCCTATGAAGTTCATTTAAAAATGTAAGGTAAAATTCTAGTTTTCGAAAGCTTTTATAAACTATTTAAGATAATCAAGAAACATAGGTTAGCAGTTAGTCATCTATAACAATTAGACTTGTAGATATATTTGCCATGTTTTCAAGATTAGGCAGAGATGTATTTTAGATAGATAGATGATCTTCAATATCCCTTTTTTCCCCACAAATTCACACTGTTTTAAGCACCAAAAACTTAAAGTGAGTTTTGGATATGAGAAAATAAATCCCTCCCATTTTCCATTCATATTTCTTCCTTGTAAGTGTTTTACCTAGTCCTGCTTGACATTTTGTATGTAAGCATACATTTTAAAGTAAGCTTATTTTCCATAAATAATATTTGTGTAACTTTATTAAGATTTTAATTTCTTCATCCACATGCGTAGAATTAATATTCTTGTGATGGTGTCCTACCGTTGACTGTGGGGCTACCTTGTCATCAAGCTTTCTTTAATATATTTCAATAAAGGTGTTCATTACCTATTAATGTTTTACATATAGATGAATATAGCTGGATATTCTTCCATTGTTTTTCTAAACAATAGTTATTTGTGTATCACATGGACTATATTTGTTATTGGTATAAGAAATACCAATATTTGAAATTGATCTCATTGACAAACTGTTATTTATTCAGACAATTTAAAGACCTTAGGTAACTGAGCTCATCACACTCTTCAGTACCTGACACTTCTATTTCTCACGGATGACCCTTCAGTCTCTGGGTCCTAAGACTCATCCTTCATCTCCTTCAGTTGACAGCTACTTAGTGTTCACATAATGTTTCCCGTGTAACAGCCTTGTCTTCCCCGTAATAGCCGTGTTATTGATCTGTTCAGTTCTGAAACTTTATGTGCTATATCTTGCTGGCTAGAGCCGCTATAGGAAGATGAGATGAAGGAGAGATGATGGAGTGTCCCTTAGGAATGTTTCTAAATTATAGTCAATAAACTTAATATTTTATAACCATGTTCTGGCTAGTTTTATGACAGCTCGGTACAGGCGAGAATTATCTGGAGAGAGGGAACGTCAATTGAGGAAACACCTGCATAAGATCTGGCTGTAGGGCATTTTCTTAATTAGTGACTGACATGGGAGGGCCCCGCCCATGGCAGGAGGGACCAACCCTGGGCTGTTGGTCCTGGGTTCTATAAAAAAGCAGACTGAGCAAATCATGGGAGCAAGCCAGTAAGCAGCACCCCTCCATGGCCTCTGAATTAGGTCCTGCCTCCAGGTTCCTATGCTGTGTGAGTTCCTGCTGTGACCTCCAGTGATGATGAACATTGATGTGGAAGTGTAAGACAAATAAACCCTTTCTTTCTCATGGTCATGGTGTTTCATCACAGCAATAGAAACCCTGACTAAGATAAACCATGTGTGAGATTTGGTCTAGGATTTTATGTGATAAAATTATGTTTTATTTATGTTGATGACATCGTTTTTTAGGAGCTAAAAGTTATCACGCATATAATATTGTATTACATTGAATGTTTTTTTATGTCCTCAGAAATGATTACGTAACTTGTATCTTCATTTTGTGACTGTGGTAAATGACACAGATTTTTAACTGCTAAGTTTTCACTGTATTTCCTGGCTTGAAGATAGGCTATTGATTGGATTTGTCTTCTGAGTGTCTGTTCAGTATTTTCGCACCTACGTTTGTGACTTTGATACTATTTCATTTGCTTTATTATCCCTGTTTTGGTATTGCCAGGGTGCTTCTGTATAAACTAAAAGTTCATATCAGATTAGAATTCCTGTCCCTTAGATTTCCTGCCTATGAAGTCACCTGGTCCCGTTATTTCCCTCGAGGGAACACTATCAACTCCATTGTTTAACGGCTTCATGTCTAGTCATAAGGGTTTTTTAAAAAGTAAAATTTTGTAGGTTATTTTTTTTTAGAATTCTGTTTCATCTAAGTTTTCAGATTTATTGATGACATTTCACAATTTTTTTAAAGAAGAAAACACTGAGTTGGACACATGGTGTTTATGCTAAATAGATTATAAATTTTACACAGACTATAATTGCAAGTGTGAAATCTTACTAAAGTGTAATAAATTATATATTTATATGTAAGCTATATGTAAACATATGTGTGTATATATATATATTGTGTATTTTGAGGTTTGTAAAATTATTTCTTATGAAAAGGAATATTAAGTTATTAAGAATTAATATCTTTTTCCATTTCTCTTAAACCATATGTACAGAACCTGATCAAATGATGTACTACTGAACTATACTTCCTAGCGCAGGGCAGAGACTGTGCTATGCGAAGAGACGTAGTCAGTCATGGCAATGCCTGCTATTTCCTTTCTCATGCTTTGCTTCATTTGATTCATTGGCAGTTTTATTTTATTCTTCCATTTAAAATTCACACAGATTGATTGTGATTATAAAGTCATTTTGGGGCAACAGTTTGCCGTGGACTATTTGAGTTCACCCATAGTAGAATCAGACCCTTGAGCCCTGGCCTGACTTTCCTCCTTCAGACCCTGAGGTGCCTCAGGCCACAGCCTTGCTCTGTGCTCGCACATCTCAGCAGGCCGGAGTCGTTCATCAGGGAGCAACTCAGGAACTGGGCACTCATATGCCTTGCTTACATTTTAGCCATGTGATATTGAGAGACTACCTATATTGATTTTTCATACAACAGATGGAGTTAAACAACATTATTAATTTCCAAGACTTCTTTTATGTAGTTTTATTAAAAGACTGTGGTCTGTATTCCCAGGTAGCTGTTTGGAATCTCTTTAAGGTCGGGGCACATACAAGGACATTCACGGACATTCAGCCCCACTCCACTTGCTTGTTTTTCTTCAATAGACAACGTTTTAGGTCAGTTTTAGACTTGCAGAAAACATGGTTCCCGTAGATCTTCCTTCACCTGAGTAATATCTTATTAAGATAAGATTTAATATCTTATTAATGCAGCAGTGTCTCTCCAAGCCCATAGAAACATTGAGGTTCATTCTTAGCATTCTGTGTTTTGTGGATTTTTAGGAATAGAATGGCATGTATCCAACATTATAGAGCAATACGGAAAAGCCTCATTACCCCCAAAGCTGTTTACATACCTCCTATTTTCTGCTGTCAATTAATTTATTTAAAAATATGTTATTTTCATGGTCTGACACAGAAGGCTGAAAATCAACCAGGGAAGCAATGATTCCATGAGACAAACCTATGAATCAATACGCAGAGTGTAATGGAGGTGAGGTGGATCAACTTGCAGTTGTCATAGAGACGTGGAATCTTTGGGAGGAACTGATGATCCCAAAGGTGAGTGACAAACTGTCTACCTTGTGTTAGGGAAAGGATCAGGAAAGATTTAATCTGGAGAGCACAGGGTACATACAGCTTAGGAGGCCTGAACTCACAGAACGGCCTGTGAGAAAAAAGTCTGTTAGCATTTGGTAGGGATGGACGCAAGCCCTGGTGCTGTGTAACAGTTGTCCCCCAAGACCACGGTGCCACCGCCCTTTGAATACAATTTGTCACTCAGAACACATTAGTAAGATTTGCTCAGACTAAACAATACCACTTTATCTTGAAGATTAGTGTGAACAGCGTTTAATAAGATGTGTTTTTCAGAAACCCCTTGCCACCTGAGGGTTGGATACATAGCACAGTAACAAATGATACCTATGTTGGTTTTAGGAGAAATCTTGTCAAGAAAGAACTATTATAGCAAACACACGCACTCCTGACTCCAGCTGCTCATCTGGGGCTTCTCAGAATGAATGAATGTCTGTCAGCTCTTACCTTTGGGTGAATGACTCTCCACAGCATCTGCCTCTTCTGCCAGTCTTGACTGGCTGGTGGATAAGGTGCGAGGTGACTTCCTGTACCTGGCTACCCCGGAAGCGGGACAGTTACAGCACAGGTGTGTGCACTTGTTATGCAGGCTCACAAAGCGGCAGTGGCAATGCATGTTCCAGACAGCGGAAGCAACCAGCCCCAGATAGAAAGTAGAATTCTCTCTGAGCATTTAGTCTGTTTCATCTGGTTCCTCATACCTAAATCATTGTTGAAAGTGACTCAGATAGGAGTGGCTCCTATAATAATGGTAACGACCTGTGACTGTTGTGATCTTAATTAATTTTACCTTTACAGTTATTAACTTTCACATCAGTTGAAGGTATGCCTACTTCGGGATAGATAAGATAATAGTTGACAAAAGATACAGAGTGTGAAATGGAGACGCTGTCTGGACAATGCGGGTTGGCTCTCTTTTAACTGGGCTGTGTTAAGAATGAGGGACGCCGAGGATAGCGCCAACGGCACAGACCATTGTTTGTGGTATTTATCTGTGGATGATGGAAACCAACCACCCTAGTGGAGCAGGGAGTGACGGAGCAGATTGGAACAACTGGAGGTTAACTCATGCGGTGAACAGCTTCAAAGAGAGATGAGAGTTTTCTTCAGGTTTCGTGTGGATAGAGAATGAAAATGTAATGGGCGAGGACCAGTATTCTTAGTTAAGACAACACAATTTTGATAAACTTGATGCCACCTAGGGCCTAGACTCGCTAGGTTCTTTTTCTCATGTTATTTAAAGAATTAACATGGTCCCTTTGGGCACCGTGAGCTAGCCAAGAGTGGGAAAGCTGCCAGATCAGCTCCATTTCTCTGGTCCTGCAACCGGAGTGCGTGAGAACTTCAGCAGTGGGGCCTTAGCCTGTGATTCTGGCAGGCATGATTGCAGGGACTTGCCTTGAGTATATTAACTGATATGAGAAGATCCATTCTAAGAGTAGGTGCACCATTCCATGGGGTGGGACCCTGGCTGAGCAAAAGTGGAGCAACTAAGGAGAGCACGGGCATGTATGCATTCTCTTTCCACAAGCATGCATGCATTCTCTTTCCACAAGCGTGCATGCATTCTCTTTCCAAGAACATGCACATTCTCTCTCCACAAGCATGCATGCATTCTCTCTCCACAAGTGTGCATGCATTCTCTCTCCAAGGACATGCATGCATTCTCTCTCCACAAGCATGCATGCATTCTCTCTCCACAAGCATGCATGCATTCTCTCTCCACAAGCATGCATGTGTTGTCTTTTGGGTCACGTATGTGACTGTATAGACTGGTTGCTTCCTATTTCTGCCATGACTTCTTCACTATGATGGAATACAATGTGGAATTATGAGCTAACAAGCGATTTCTCCCTCATTTGCTTTTGCCGGAGTATTTTATGACAGTGACAGAAATGACACTAAGACACATGGGTAGAGCATAAGGTAAGCGCATCAGGGCTTTGTGGCTACGAACTTCGCTTTATGGTGCCTGGTGCATTCCTGGTGCACAAATGCACCCATTCTGTCTAGCACACGCCTATGCCTGAAACTGCCACGGCACATGTTCACCTTCAGTAGGTAGTTCATCCCCAGAAGCCTCACAAACTAGCTGTGCCCTGCTGTGTTCCCATTCTAATTGCTTCATGTCTTATCCATATCCTTTGTAACTAAAACAAAAGTTGTCACCCTAGGAGGAAGTGCTATCACACTTAGTGTCCGTACATCACTCACGGAGAAAACTGTTGCGCATCTTCTCGTGTGCTCACTGACTGCTCGCGTGGCCTGTTCCCGAGAAGGGCTCTTCCAAGTCTTTTTCTCCATAAGGAAAAAGAAAAAGGCCGCTGGAGTATAACGTAGCGGCAGAGCACTTGTTCTCTGTGTGCAGCCCTGAGGTTTGAACCCAACATCTCACTTCAAGTCCCTCTCTATTGATTCTGAATGTGAGTTCTGTGACCTTGTGTTCTCCATGTGTATCTTATTAGAGCTTGCTGGGAACCTGAGATTTTATCATCCTATTTTCAATACAGGAAGTTGATCCAGTAAGTTGACTGAGACATCTAACGTGAGAAAGTGGCTTAGAACTACAAACCAGGACCATATTGCTGAGGCAGGATTAAAAGAGAAAACCAAAGCCACACGGGGGCCGGGGGCTCATGGGGGCAGAGCACTTATGGGGGTGGGGCTCTCACTCTTTTAAAGTCATTCTTCATCGAAGAGCCAGGAATTTTTGTACATCTAACAAAATTCATTTGTAAAGATCATCTATATGGAGACAATATACATATGGAGATCTTTCAAATACAAGTGTTAAAATAGGTGTGAATCATGCTTGGGGCACAAGCCTTCATGACCTTTAGGGTCAACCTACTTCCATCCGAGTAACTTAGACCTGTAGCTCTTTGAGAATCCTATAAACACAATTATGAACTTGTTATAACACAGAGGAAACCATGTGTCTTAACTTCCTGTAACCTGGTGTAATAAGCACCTCGTCTGACATGGTTCCATGGATGAACTTGACTAGGATGGTGAGAGAATGAGGAAAAGACAGACAGACAGACAGACACTCAGACAGAAGGCCTCTGGTGTGGGCTCTCGGAGGGAAGCTCAGCGTAGTTATTATTCAGAGTTTACAAAGAGGCGGGGTTATCGCGTACAGCTGGAAAAAGAGGTAGGGATGGGGTTATCCAGACAAACACGGAGGCAGCATTCATGGTATAAGGCAGGACCATGGAGGCAGGTTTGGCTGTTCCTGGTAGGAGCGGTCTCTGCAGGGGAGCAGTTTTCAGGTCACCAACATCCAGGGAGAGGAAGCCAGGGTGGACATTTCCTGTACACACTGTCTCTGTATTCGCTTTGACCAAAGGAAGGTTCTGCCATGCCTGTGAGCCTCACCTCAGGGAAGAAGGTTGTGCCATCTCTGCAGATCTGAGACTCTGTGGTCTGAGACATGGTAGGTAGGTGTCACCTAAGACACTCCCTGAGGACTGCACTCACTGAGGTTTCTCCACTTCCTACACATAAGGATTGTTTTTCACCCTTGTGGCCTTATCTCACTGACTTGGAGTCCGGTTCAGTGCACCTCAGGAACCACCCATGGTCTCCTTTATAAAATAAAAGTTCTTTAGAAACACTTTGAACAAGGTAACCTGAGAATTCACCAAAATTACATATCTGTTCACTGTTAAGAAACTTCATTGTGATTCTCTCCTGAGAAGCCTGACTCGTGTTTGGGAGTTTACTACCCTGTCTCCAAGCACTTCTCATTCCTTAAACACCTGGGTTTAAATCTACCAAAACTGTTTTATAATAAAGTCCAGCTTTGTTTCATGCTGGATTCTTTTCTGAGGTACAGTCAAGAGTCTTGGTTTCTCTGCATGGAAGTCTCTGAATGAACCCATTACGCTGCTGGGGCTTTGGCTCTGATTCCCAGCAACACTGTCCCCTGCCTCTCCCATTCTATCACGCTGCTTGTTCTGAACTATCAGAAATAAGGAATTTGTTCCACATATAGAGTCTCTACAAAATTAAATCAGCCACAAGCAAACTGATAGCTGAGTCTTTTTCTTTTTTTAACTCCTCCAGGTCTTGAGGCTTTTCTTGAACTCCAGTCTTTTTATAATGACAGAAGAGGCAGCTCGTGCTTTCTTCAAGGAAAGAAACGAAGAAAATACATGCCAAGAAATTGCTGTCAGATCTGACTTACTGAACAAGCTGTGTGAAGCAACATTTTCCTGAGGCTGGGAAATCTGCTCAGGCAGTAACTGTGTGATTTCCGATTTTCCTTATTAGTGTAAAGGACAGAAAGGGTCTGAAATTGACCTTCTAGGCACAGAACACACACATAGAGATTTGCAAGGCAATCCTTTGAGGATCCCCAACACCCTTTAAACAACTGGCTGGTATTTACCTTGTTGCTCTAAGTGGTGTCAGAGATTGCCGCACAGTTATTGGTAAGGGTCATGGGAAATGAATGTCTAAAACCTCAGAAATAATTGCTAATGAAAACGAACTCACACAGAAACAGCAGCTGGAGAGAGGGTCAAGTTTGAACTTTGGTTCATCCAGAACGTTCCTGCAGAAGGATGAAGGTTAAAACAACTCTAATGTTAGCACCCAGTCACACTGTGGTTGGATGTCATGGGTCCAGGCACCTCCATGTTTATTCTGAACACAGAGCATGGCCACAAGTTTACATGTTAAGTGCACAGGTGTAAGAGCCCATGTTGTCTTGGTAACTGTGCTTGCCGGGTGTTGTGCTTTACGGGTGTGCGTGGTTTGTTGCCTTTCATTCTGGGAGTTCATCACTTGCCTAATTAAGAGAAGGATGGTTCCCCTCACAGCAAACAGTGAGTGCTGGTCAGCCCTG
Source organism: Myodes glareolus (assembly GCF_982192425.1). Lineage (NCBI taxonomy): Eukaryota > Metazoa > Chordata > Mammalia > Rodentia > Cricetidae > Myodes > Myodes glareolus. The sequence goes on from NC_142045.1 coordinate 53,184,624, forward strand.
AGGGTCAGCATGCTGCCTAGCCCATGTCACTGTAAGGTCACTTACAACTTGGCTTAAAAGAGGACAATGACATTCACAGGATAACAAATTGTTCCTGGGGGGACAAGTACTACAATTTGAAGCTTAGATAATTGCCTTTAGTAAACCCTTCTGAGATTACTTAAAGATATGGTAAATATGTCCTCAAAAATACTAGCTGCAGAATACATTTATAATATGTAACAAAACCAATAAACATTTAATGGAATGACTAAATCTTTTCTGCACAAAATTCCTACAGCTAGTATCCTCCAGAGAGTCAAAGAAAACATGGTGTCTGAAGTAATTTAGAAGAAAATAAAGGTAATATTCTTTAGGAACTATGTTAAGTGACTTGAGCATTACTTTAGTGATGATCGAGATAATTTAAAGGTCACACATCAAGTTTGAAAAAGCAGCTTCATGCATCCTAAGAGAAAGAAAAGAAACTCAATGTTTTGAAATTGTCTTATGTGTTTTCATATTCTCTGGCTTTTATATAACATATGATTTTTAAGTATGTATGAATCAATTGACCGAGAGAGTTAAGCATTTATTGTACCCTGAAAGATTGTTTATGAGCCAAAAGCATTTTGCTAAATGCACATCATTTACCCCGGCGCTGTCTTTCTTTTGAGTGTATTTGCTTCCTTGATCCTTTATGCATTTTTCAGACCTCAGACAGAGAAACTATTCTGTGGTGACAGAGTTGGAATTGTGACCCCACAAACAGTCAAAGAAGGAAGTGCATTAAGTTTTAATTTAAAAAATAGCCAACAAACAAAACTATGATCCAATTTTTATTATTACCTTGTGATGACAAGTTGAATTGGTTATTAGCATCAGGGCTGATCTCGTGGCTAACACTAACCACCCAAAGCTACTGGACCATTTTTAGTCTCTTAAAACAAATGAAAAACAGTGTAAGAAGTTTAAGAACACAAGAAGATGCCAATATCCATACCGTTCCAAACCAATGCCAACAATAGGTAAGAATTCAATGTCAGAAACAACAACCACAACAATTATGGGGATCAGACCTGAGAAATGTATTTCTGCCACTCATCAACGAGGAGCCTTGGGCATCTCACCTTTCTGCACCTTACAATTTTTGTTTTCTTTCTTTTGGGGGGAGGTTGATTTCTTGATATATACAGGGTTTCTCCTTGTAGCCCAGGCTGTCCTGGAGCTTGCTTTGTAGACCAAGCTTCTGCCTCTTAATTTAATCCCTGCTTCTGCTGGGATTAAAGATCTGTGCCACCACTGCCCAGTTTACGTTTTCTTAAGTGGAATAAGGAGAGTTAGATTTAATATTCCTAAACCCAACAGTCATGTTGGAGAGACTTCAATGACCACCAGTAACCTGGGGATTTACCACTTACAGGCCAACAGGTAAAGTTGGATCCTTGACTACATGATGGAAATAATCCTGGATGCTAGGGAGATGGCTCAGTCAGTAAAGCAGTTGCCTTGCAAGAATAGGGACCTGAGTCAGGTCCCCCAAGGACCCACAGAAACCTGCTGGCATGTTGACATGTGCTTGTAATGCCAGAGATAGGGTGGCAGAGACAAATGAATCTTTAGGGTTGGCTGACCCACATGGCTAGCCTATGGGGTGACTTCCAGGTCAATAACAAACACTGTCTTAAAATAAGTGGCAAGTTTCCAAGGAGCAAGATCAAAGGTTGTTCTCTGGCCTTTACATATGATCAATGCATGGAGAAACACACACACGCACACACACACACACACACACACACACACACACACGAGAGAGAGAAAGAGAGAGAGAGCGAGAGAGAGAGAGAGAGAGAGAGAGAGAGAATTTTAGATGAATCAAAGGGAACCAATATCAATGTTGGTTTGTTGAACAGAGAGCTGAGACAGTACATTCTTTTGGTTTAAGCTTGAGAGCTTAGAGCTACTTAAGAACAGAACAATAAACACCCTGAAGACATAAGTGTGGGCTTACCAAGAAGTCGTGAAACTTAGATGTTTTCACAATTGCTATATATATATAATTATATATATATAATTATAAATATATATATAATTTAGTGGTCATCTAAGCCACATTGTTTAAAAAATAAAGTTCACAACAGAATTTAAAGGCAAAATAATTTTCTTCAGTAAAAAAAAAAATCATTCTGCAGTATCATTCTGCAGTGAGCTGTCTGGGTTTAGGAGCAAGAGAGAACCACTGAGACAGTTAAACCAAAGTCACAGATGTTCTGGTCTGAAATGAGCGGCTTGCTATCTTTAATATCTTTGAGATATTTTTAATGAAGATAGCCGTTATTTACATGAGCCACACATGTCCAATCTCGGGAATCAGCAGCTACATGTAACCAAGAATGCTTATGAACGCAGCTCAATCAAAGCTGTAAACTTCCTAAAGACATTATGGTAAAGCTTCCGGCAGCTCAGTTGTGTGGTTCTCCAGGATGAACTCAGTCGATGACAGCGCCATTTAACAGTGCCAACAGCTTGGTGGCCCCAGCTGTGAGCAACTTGTATTTTATCAGCTGTATTAAAGTTACTGCCTCGTAGCCAGGTGCTGGAATGAGTAACCTTTCCCTTCCATGTTCCCTTCGTGTCCTCTATTTTTTTTTTAATCTTGCCTAAAAACATTTTCTGGTCTCCAGTGCAGAACACTAATCTATATTTGATGCTGCAGTTAATATAAGAAACCCAGGGAGGTTGTCCTCTTCTGTCCATGATGGTTATGACTGGTGGGCTAGACCTGGCCTCAGGATTGTGAGCAAGAGTCCCTGCTTCTCCACACTCCTCGGAGGGAATGCTTCCTCCCCACTCTCTCATACCTCTTGTTTGGTACCCGTGTGCCAAGCAACTCTGTCTCCTGTGACTCTATTCCTTTGAATTAGCTCTATTCCGACTCTATGCCTTTGAATTAGCTCTATTCCGTGGGTTTTTTTGTTTGTTTGTTTTGTTTTGGTATTTTGTTTGTTTGTATAAGAATGCAAAACAATTTTATTTCATATGGAGAACTGTAGGGATTTTTAATGTAAAACATTCGATAATACCATAAGGTGACCATATTTATAGGAATACTTAATAAATGTAAAAACAACACTCTCTACGTCTTATCATTCTGCGGTTCTCTCAAGTGTAGGCTCTTCCTGTCACCATAACAACACACAGTCTGTGACAACTATCAAAATACCCGAAATGGCAGAAGGAACCGATCTGCCATCTTTTCATATATTTTATATCTTCTCAGCCAAGAGTATCTTTATTGAGGTCACTCAGGATTTATTGCTTATAGAGCTTTCCCTGAGGACCCGGGTTCTTTATATCCCGCAGGAGAAGAAGGCAGGACAGGTTGTGACCGACTGAGAGAGCAAAGCGGGGAAGTAATGAAGTCAGGACACAGGAGTCTGCTGAGGGCTTCCAGGGTCTGAGAGGGATCTGAGAGGGTCTGAGTGAGATATTCAATTCTGAAAAAAGGAAAAAGCAACTAAGAGTGTTCTTGTGGATAAAAGAGCTCTCCTTACTGGAAAGTGGGGGGCAGTTGTCTGCAGATAACGACCAAAGACTTTCAGTAAGGACCTTTGACTGGGGCATGCTAGAGATGGTTGTTGTGCAGCCGCGACACAGGGGAGGCTAGATCAGAAGTGCCACAAATAGGCAAGCTAGTCACAGAAGGCATAGTGTAAAGTGTGCGTTCATAAAGACAATAGGAGACAGAGTTGATTAGAAACGTGCATGTCACAGTTACACTTGCGTTCCTACTTTGCCATTAGTGTGCTGTGCAGCCGTCCTGCCAGCAGACTTAGTGAAAGGGAGATGCCATTCCGGTGACTAGTGAACACAATCAAGATCAGATTAGATGGCAGATGTGGCTGCCCTCGGTGACTATAGAGTGCTGGCTCCAGAGGCCAATGGTTTCCTTTGAAAGCTGTGTTCAATGAGCGGAACTGGACAGCCAGGCCCAGGACAAACAAGCTCACTGTGGGAAAGGGGGTTTTCTGCTGTGGAGGTTCATTTAGTGTTAGAGAATGAACATGCCTTCCTTGTGAGAAATCACTCTGAACACTTAGAGATGAATGCACATTTGTAAGAAATGGGCTTATTGTACATGGTGTTCCCTATTAAAGTCAGCCCAAGTTTCCTCTTCCCTGTCTTCCACCCCACAAACAATATGGTCAAAATTCCGGGTTCATTTCCAGGGCTCAGCATCATTATATTGAAAAACAATGGAGCAAAAAACTTGTCTAAGGCCTCAAATTTGTTTAGTTAGAGGCTTAACTTTACTCGGTCTCTCTCTCTCTCTCTCTCTCTCTCTCTCTCTCTCTCTCCTTCTCTCCCCTTCCTCTCTGTTTCTTTTTTTATGTTTTTCTCTCTCCTTTATCTCTGTTTCTGTCTATCTTATTTACCTGTCTCTGTCTCTTCCTCTCTTCCCTTTTTTTCCTCCGATTTCCTACCCAGGATAGGATATTTGGGGTAATTTAAATGTAATTAGCCCCCATAATCCCATAATCACATTGGAAGTGGCACTATTAGGAGGTGTGGCTTTGTTGGAGTGGCTAGGGCCTTGTAGGAGGAAGTGTGTCACTGTGTAGTTGGGTTCTGAGGTTTCATTATTCAGTATACCGCCCAGTGTGCCAGTTGGTTTCCTGTTACCTGCAGAATGTATGACACTTGGCGGTTTCTTCAACCCCATGCCTACCTGCATGCCACCATCGTCCCTGCCACGATGGACTGAACCTCTGACTGTAAGTGAGCCACCACAGAGAAATGTTACCTTTAAAATAGTTGCCGTGGTCACGGTACCTCTTCACAGGAAAAGAAACCCTAACTAAGACAGTATTGAATCTCAGTTCTACCTTATTTCTTTTTCTAGAAAGGATGACATTGATGATTGACTTCCCTTTAGGACATTGCTTTGCTTTGGGTTTCAGACTTTGGACTCTAGACTTTGAGGATGGGTTGGGTTTGGTCTAACCTAGTGGTCTGGTTATATAGTGCAGGCTGACTTCGTAGTCAAGATTATTTGGCCTCAGCCCTTCAAGTACTGGGATTTGGGGTATGTGACACCATGCCAGGGTTTGCTATTGTTTCTCACAGAGTTAGTTTGGAAGTTCGTGGTGAGGAGAGCAGGGCTATTGCCAATGGGCCTGACAAGAAGACTGGGTGAAGGGAAGTGTTCCTGTTCTTCTGAGGTCAGGTCTTGGAGTGCTTTTCAAAGACTGACAGTGTTGTGAACATATATATTTATTGTTCCTTTAAGATGGAGTTGCATTACATAATCAATGTATTACTTTTTTTCTTGTAGTAATTTGAGTTGACTTTCTGTGGCTGTCTTTAAAAAGCCTTGAATAAAATAGGAAATGATTGGCAAAGCAAAACTCTGAGCATACTGAGGTCTCCTACTGCGAGATCAGTTTTTAAAAGCATCACAACCTCCCTCCTATCAACCCAAGTCTTTCGATGAAACAGATATTAACTTAAAAACAATGCCAACTTTCCGGGAAGCAGGGTTGTGGCACATGAGTATGGGTACGCAAGATTCTGGTGGAAGTTTGATCCTGAGTTGCTCTGTGATAGGCAAGCTTTGGGGTGGTACAAATGCTACCCACCTGGAGGTAGCAGGAGTGTGAACTGTCATGGGGAGACAGTGTGGGAGTAAAGCTTTGAAGTGGTAGAAGCTTCATGCTCCTTTGCAGGAAACAGGAAGAGCTATTTAGACCACATTGAGGGAAGCTTGCAGCTGGCCACCTTCCTCGTCTTCGCCCATCTTCTTCATCTTGACTTTGGCTCAGGATGTCTGGTGATTTATTAAAATGGCCACTAGTACTTCTAAGATGTGTCAGATGTGGTTCTGTCACTTAAGTTCTAACAAAATAAAAAACAAATCAGTTACTGAGAGCTTATTGCATATCAAATATATTCACTTGCATGATTTTGCTCAATTCACCTGATGACTGTATTCAACAGGATGACACAGAACCTCTAGACGCTAATAGAATTATCAAGGTCACTTGGCAGAGCTGGGAATCACACTTAGCTCTGTCCATGCAACACAGTTCTTAATGGCTAAGCCTTCCTGTGTTCTCGGCAGTGTGTGCACCAAGGCAAGGAGGTATTAAGGAGATTGTAAGCATTGCTAATTTCCCTCATTTTTTTATGGCTACCCATTTTCATAACTGTCCAATAAATTAACTTAACCTATAAATCATGCTTCTGCCACTAACGGTGTTTTTGAAAACTCTTGGGAAAATGTTGGCATTTGCTGGACTGCCATTTCTCACAGTTCTCCCTTCACAGGCAAAAGGCCTCAGAGAACATGGGGCTCATCTCAGTTTTTAAACACACAGACAACACTGGTATTTAGAATTAAAATTTCTGTAAGTGTTTCAGAGGGCAAGAGTGTCCCAGGGTAGGAGATGACCGCTCAGCATCAACTACACTGAACCTGGTCTATGTCTTAAGTTTCACATTTGAGACTCACGTTGACCACTTCTCTTTCTGAGCATTGGTCTCTCTTGGAACTCTTCTTCCCATTCAACCTCATCGTAATGCCTGCCCTAAGTCAAGATTGTCAGGAGTAATCAGAAGTTGTTTTATGTTATAGGAATAGTGCCATTACTTTCCAAAAAGCCACGTCTTCAAAATTAATGTTTAGCCTCAAATATTTGCCTTTGAATTACTGCACTAAAACTCAAAGTCCCATTATCAATAAGGACTAAGAGCACACACAGCCATTCTTGAACAGCACTCAACAGACTGATCCATGCCCTCACTCAAAAGAGTTTCCTTTTGCGGGTCGTGATGGTGCATGCTGGTAGGATTTGCTGAAGGAGGTGGAGGCAGAAGGATCATGACTATGAGGCCAGCCTGGGATACACATTTAGCCAGGCATGGTGGTGCATGCCTTTAATCCCAGGACTTGGGAGGCAGAAGCAGGCAGATCTTTACTGTTGAGGCAAATTATTGCCGTAATCTCTAGAGCACAGAAAATTTTGATTTAAAAGGACAGTTTTGTCCTTGTTTTTAGCTATCCAATATTTGTAAGTACTATGTATAGTCCTTTTTAGTACGATTCTGCCCTCAGGGAATTCTGATAGGTGCAATAGTTGAACCATACGCTACTTCCCAGCTAAGCAATTGGCTTTTGGGGTTGTAACAGCCTCTATTGAGGCCTTGGCTTTGCTTCTCAGTGAAAGTCAGCTGTACCCGAATTCCCTCCATCTTGTCATGTTGTCTCTTCCCAGACAGTCCATCGCAAAGGCTTCCGCTCGATTTGGAGTCCCCAGGTTCAGCTTCACATCCCTTTTCTGACCCTGCTTCCCTAATTCAGGGGTTGCTAACCAAAGATGTGCACCGGAAATATCAGTATAGGTTTTGTAAGACCTCAATGCCCTGATCATCTTCCCCAGGATTTTCTTGCTCAGTGTGTCTAGAGTAGAACCCTGTAACTCAGGATCTGAACATGGGTGGTAGGTAGAGTCCTTGGTGTGATCTGCATGCTACCTGGATCCACAGAGACAATGCTACATCTTTGTAATTAGAGTGAATTGAAGAGCACATTTATTCCTGTGGCCTCCTGGGAAGCTTGGCAGAGCTGTGAACTAACCCATGTTGTGGGAGTATCTTCCGCTGCCTCAGCCAATAGTCGCTGAAGCATGAGCCCACAGTGCAGCAGGGAGCGACTTCCGCTCTGTCAGCCAATAGCCGCTGAAATACCAGCCCACTGGGGCGTGGTATATTTCTCTTTTAAAAAGAGACACAGATCCGGATCAGGCCCTCTTGGTTCCGGCGCTTGGTCCCGGCTCCTGCTCCAGCGACTAGGCTCCCTTCCTGACGGTTAATGGTGTATGTAAGTTTTACCCCCCAAAATAAATAACCCCTTAAAACATAACTGGTATGGGATTGATTCGCCGATAAACCCAAGGTAGCAGAGAGTTGGCAACAGAGAAGACATTCTGCTCCAGGCTTTTTGACCCAAGTTCATGGAGTTTTGTTGATGTTTTTGTTTTCTTACATGAAAGCCTCTTCTCTCAAAGAGTTGTCAAAAGAGCTCAGGTCCTTTTCAGATTTCCTTTTGTTACTCAAAGTGGTAGGTAAAACATGAAGTGAAATGAGACCATGTCTCCCTGTTTACAATCAATTCCCAATGTCCTTGTAACTCTTGAAGATGTGGTATGATGGTACTCCAAACACTATAAGAAAAAAAGAACGTCATTCAAATATAAGCATGTGCCATTGAAATTGTACATTTTGGATTTTTGATTACAAAGAATAGGGTATAGTTTTTAAAATTAGGTTTTGAGTTTTTGGGGGGAGAAGCATATATGCAATCTCCCTCATTTCTTCCCTCCCTCTCTTCTTTCCTTCCTCCCCTGTCTGTGAAATGAGTCTCACTTTGTTTTCTAGGCTGTCCTTGAACTTCTGGACTCCGCTGTTCATCTCACCTCAACCTCCCAGGTGCTGAAACTATAGGCACAAACCACTGCCCCCAGATTTATTTCTTCTTTAATACTGACACATAATAAAAAAGTTAATGTTTTGCTGCTGTGATTTTGACATAAAGGGTCTCCTAAGGGATCATATGTTGAAGACTTGACTCCCAGCTGCTAGACTTAATCATCAGAGGTGATTGGATTGTGGTGACTGATGCAGCCAATGAATTAATCCCCAGATTAGACATGTGACTGCAGGCATGTTCTCTGAGACAACAGAGACAATGTCTATTTCCTAAGGTGATGTCATTATTGGAGGTGGGGCCTAGTTGAAGGAAGTATGTCACTGAGAACATGTCTTCCAAGGATATATCTCATGCCCTGCTCTTTCTTCCCCAACTCTGCTTTCTGGATGCTACCATGCCCTTCTCCCATGATTCTCTGCTGCACCTCACATCCCAGAACAGCAGAGTCAATCAACCAGGACTAAAACCTTAAGAGGCTGTATCCAAAATAAAGTTTTTCTTCCTTTAAAAAAACTTCCATAAAGTTGTTTATGGCAGATAATCTGACATAGTGAAGAAAATTAGAAAACAAAAACAGGTTTGTCTTTGTGCTTCCCGGCTCTCCTTGTTTCCAGGTAATGATCTCAGTAGGACAGGACTTAGGATTTAGCACAGGGCTTTGATATTCAGGGACTGTAAGATGCAGCCAAATGAGTAATTAACTCTCGGAACAGAACAAGGGGCTCTTACATGGAACTCCTGAGATTTTAAAAATTATTAGCAAAACTGGATGTGCACGTGATGTTAAAAGTGTGCTCTGAGAATTTACCAGGGAGGGCTGTATGTGGGGGAAGAGAGAGGTTTTAGGAAGTCAGCCTTGTGGCAGATGGTTGGCTCATCTTCCATTATTCCTGGATAATGAATATCTTAGATAGGTATTCTCTTATAATGGGTAGCATGACATGGTAGGTAAAGGAGAATTGATAGAAAGCATTCGATTTAGAGATTTAAAAACAGAAATCTTCCAGCAAGTCCTACTTGGAATGTGTTTTTGGTGTTACAACTGTAACCGGACAAAGTCCATTTTGTTTCCTGTAGAACCAAAGAAAGGAAATTGTTGTCTCCACCATTCTCAGAGGATGGTTAGAACACCAGGGTGGGGCTTTTTAAAAAACAATGTAGGCATTTTTAGACTGGAAAACAGCACTCCTTACAAAAGTCACACACTTCTCTTCATGTCCTTGGCATATGGTTTCCAAGCATTTTATAAAGGCCGCTTCTGAGCTAGATACCCTGCAGTCTAGGGAGCCAAGGCAGCCTAAGACTGCATCGCAGTTTTGAATCTTTTTGGCAAAATACATAATAAACACTTTCATCAAAGCAGAGGCAGCACGTGAAGCAAGATAAAGCAGGGTTTCAATCTGCCCCGGGGGGTTGATAGGCCTTGTGAGAAGGTGAGGGGTGGGCTGTGCAGTCAGCAGGTGTGCAGGGTCCCAGGTGTGAGACAGAGACGTGAGGGTCAAAGCAGCAGCTCCCAGAGAGACAGTCTCTTCTGGCTAAGCAAGACCCAGCATTCGTTTTTGCAGGCTGACATACACCTGCCCTCTTTAGTATTGCTACATAGTCAAAAGAGAGTGACTCCTGGGGACAGAGCAGGGTGACATTTTTAAAGGTCCTGGAGGTGCTGGTGTGCATTCTGAGCGTCATTCATCGGCATCATCCTTCATGTTAACTTTGGGTAACACAGAGGCTGCAAAAGAGATCAGATACTAGGAGGACATGTTTTTATAACCAGGCTATTGTATTTAAAGTTGCCGAGGGGGGGGGGACTTCAACCTCCCCCCAAGAAGGAATTCTCAGTGGTTGAAGATAAGGGGACAGTTTCTTTAAGAAGCTCACAGCTGTAGCTCTAACTATTGCTCAGTGGCCCAGTCCAGAGGAGAAATGCTTCCTGGTTTATATATGGCTGGGCATTGTCATAGTCTGTGACCATCTTGGGGCAGTCTTCTCATTGCCACCCCAAAAGAGACTGTTTCCAGAGCTAAGCAAGGTTTCCAGAAGCTGAAATGTGCAGGTTTCTAGCTAGGACAGTTGCATCCTTAGCAAGCAGAATATGCTGCATGGGTGGATGCCGGTGGTTGCTTCTCACAGGAGAGGGACAAATTCCACCCTTTCCAGAGAAGATGGCGGGGCAAGCGGCTCCACAGAGCAGACTTCAGCAGTTCAGATTTGGCCCCATTGTCTTAGATCAGGCAGGGTTTCTCATTCTGTTTGCTTATCCCTATGTAACCTAATATTTCCTAAGTAAGCTTGTTAATCACATTTATTAAATGTTAAAGCTTGCTATTTTCCTTCAAACAAAACACTCTGTATAGTTCAGTCCTGTGAATTACTGAAAAGGACAAGAGCTTAGGGGTGTATCCCTTTTATGTCTGTTAATTAATTCTCTTTCGTATTTGGAGATAAGGGTTTGCACAGTTCAGCTAAGGGAAAATGTCAGCATCTTGGCTGCCAAAGAATGAAAATTGTATTTTGAGATCGCAAGTGACTGCCTGTCTTCAACTCATCCTTTTTTTAATGGAAGAATAGGATTCACACACTCACCACTGTCCTCACCTTATCAGATGGGAGGCCCCGAGGTCAAGAGAGGTTTGGTTTTCAAAGCCATGATGACAGCTAGCTGATGGGGCCAAATGCAGTCAGCCTGAGCTCCTGGGCCTCACAGTAATACTTTCCAGGCATTTCTCAGGAAGACTGTTTCCATGTAGTAGAGGTGTGAGCTCTTCCATCCTGCCTTACCTACTTGATTTCTGTTTTTCAAGTATTTTAAGGACAACTGACAACACCCCCACCCCCACCACTGTCTCAGGTTCTGGGTTCCAGAGAAGACCACTTGTTCATGAACACCGTACTAGCTGCTCCTGACTGCCATGTTTCTTCCCTCGTCTAGCTGACGGCTATATTGTGGCCAATAAGTCTGGCACAGTCGGCCTTTATGTGGCTTATAAGCTAGAGAGGGGCACAGATATCAAATATTTGATGATATGCTGTGTTATTTTTCCATGAGGGAAGGAGCATAAACTATGTTGAGGGAAAGGATGGGGCAGTCTAAATAAGCTGAGGAGGGATGTGGAGGCTGACAGGTGTGTAGGGACCAGCTAAGAACAAATAGCTCAGGTGGTCAGAGGTAATTGTCTGAGCCTAGGAAGTTCATGGTCCGGGAAAGCAACTGGAGTGTTGAGCACGGCCTGGACGGTGGTCCTTTGTTTTCTGTGTGGGGCAGCTAAGCCTGCAGCTGGGGAAAGGGGAGATGGATGGAATTCAAGGCAGTGGCCTCTGTGTCATTTCTTAGAGACACGTGTTTGCCAACTCAACTTCCCTGATTAGGCTTATTATTTTATATAAACTGCCTGTTCTCAGAAAAATATGAGGTAGCGTTGTTAATCCATCAGAAGGAGAACTCCAGGTCCAATCCTACTGAGGCGATGTTTGCAGAACACAATGAACATGCTTTCCATGTGGTCTTTTCTTTGGATTTGTCAAAAATCTCAATTTTAGTTGATTTGTTGTACTTGATTTTGCCTTTAATCCATATTCCATACAATTGATATGAATTTAAAGCCACAAGAAATTCTCAGTATGGAAAATAAAGTCAGAAAACCATTGGAATTTAGGTAAAAGATCAAAATGTATTATTTGCTTTTAGGGCAGTTTGCTTCAAAATGTTCCAAGCAACATTTATTTTCAATTCATTTGATGTCAAATAGAAAGTGGTAAATGGATGATAGCATTTTCTAGTTACTGTTTTATACATCTGATTTATTTTTCTTGGTGTGTGCTTTTTATATTGTGGAATATTCAGCTAACTGGTGATAACAGAGAGGTCTCGGGCATGGGCTCAGCACAGGAGCCCCTTGTTTCTGAGAGAAGCTCCAGAGAGAAACCTTCTAGAAGGGAGAGTTTGAGCTGAATGTGCAGAAGGAGAGGAGCCTTGTTTCTTAAGTGGAAGGATTTCAAACAGAACAGCAGTGGCTGGGGAAAGAACCACACATCTAAGTGGAGAGGTCTGTCCATCACTGAGATGGTCATGCGGCCCTTGAGGGTTCATAAATCCTACCACGCCTCCATGTCCATTTGATCCACCTTCCCAAGACAACCATTTCATAGTTTCTTCTTTTCAGGAATGGTTTCCTTCCTGTCTCCTGTTTGTTCTCATTTAAAGACCTAGGATTTTTTTTTTTATTACTAAGAAGCTAGTAGCAATTAAGAAGAAATCATTTTCTCAACAAAAATCATCCCCATGCCCATGGGTTCTGTAAGTTGTTAACATGAATAAGTTGTTCTCCTCTCTAAAATCAACCCTTCCCTCATGCATTCAGTTCTACCCACTTCTGCCCACACACGTCACACGTGTGAATGGCTCCCTCTGTTCTCATCACCCCATGCCCGTCTCCAGAACCATTTCCACCCACAGACAACGAGGCTGTAACTCTTTCCAGTTCCGAGTGTCTCTTCTAACCACTTCTGACACTCTCCTAACTTCCCAAAGTTCTTGAGAGCAGTCAGGCAGCCTTGTTGTGCATATTGGCCAGTTAAATGCCACCAAGTGACATGAGTCTCTTTTCAGTCACCGCCATACATGAATTAGTAACTGCGGGGAATTGATTCTACATCCCCCTCAGATACTCAAATCCAAAGACAGCCCTGGCATTAGTTACTTCTCTCATAACTGTGTTAAAATACCCAATAAAAGCAACTTAACAAGGACAGGGATTATTCTGACTTACAGTCTGAGGACGCAGCACAGCAAGGAAGAGAAGGAAGGGCAGCAGAAGTATCGGGCAGTTTTTCCATCACGTCTGCAGTCGGAAAGCAGGAAGAAGTGAAAGCTGGTGCTCAGCTCACTTTCTCCATGACCCATTGGGACCCTCGCCAATGAGATGGTTCTGCCCGCAACGGGGAAGGGGGAGGTATTTCCATACCAATGAACTCAAACTGGGAACTCCATTAAAGGTGTGCCCAGAGGCTGGTCTCCTGGACAACCCTAGGGTGTACAACTCTAACGCCAGTGGGACCTGGGGAGTGGAGCTGATGAATGAAGTGATCTCTGTTCTCCTGCAGTGGCCGGCTTTACTCAGGGCGTCAGGCAATACATAGTCTGAGGATTGATGAGTAAAGCTCAGTCACTAGGGTAAGCTGCACGTGGTGGACAAGCCACATGTGACAAGAACATAGTTTCCCACATAAACAAATACCAATAGCCAGTTGTAAGGAATAATCTGAAATAAATAAACTCACTCCTATCCACTACACATAGGAAGGACATGAAAACATTCCAAGAACAATTCCGCGTTTCTGAAGAATCTGAGGTTACAAGACTCTTGTTTTGTTTCATTTTGTTTGTTTTCTTTTTTGCTTTTTTAAAAAATTTTCTCACAAATACTCAGAATTGTCCTCACATGACTCCATTCTTGGACCATGTTCTGACATGCTAAATTGACAGGCAATGTTAACCATCACCATTCCTTTTTATAAAATGGCATGTCTGCGTGTAACCTGCCATATCTTCCTGTGTGCCCTGCATTATCTCTAGATTGCTTACAATACCCAACACTGTGGCTGCTGGGTAAACAGTTGTTTCACCACACTTTGAAGTATTTTGATCCATGGGTTCAGAACCTACAGCTATAGAGATCCGACTGTATGTCCATAGACGAGACTGCCAGGTCTTTAGTCCACAAGTCCCTCTGTGCAGAACAATACCCGTTGTGCTCAGTATATGCTACTTTTCATAGTGCTATGATCAAAACTGAAAGAATCAACTTAAGCAAGAAAAGAACTGACTTTGGCTCCTGGTTAGTGGGACAGAATCGATGACGGTGGGGAGGGCGTGGCAGCAGGAGCAGTTCCCGGCTGAGAGTAGTGCAGCTTGCTCCCTCAGCTTGGATCAGGACTCAGAGGAGACAGCAATTTGGCACAGGCTGCACTTCAAGGCCAAGCCCCAGCAGCCAACTTCATCCAGACAGACTCCATTGTAGAACAGCAGTTGAGGACATCACGTGTTCAGATGCGTGAGCCTGAGGGGACAATTCAGCCAAATTGTAACAGCCTGCCCCTTGTCACCAATAGGTTTGTGGGTGTTTATTACACAAAATACAGTCGGCCTAATTTAAAACAAAAAAACCCTACTGAGACCTCGGTCTTCAAGTTTCAACATAATTCAAAAGTTCAACATTCAAAGACTTTTCTGAGATTCAAAGTAACCTCTTAACTGGAATCCTCTGGGAAGAAACAAACCACAAAACAACCAACCACACAAAAAAGATTCAGGTTACATACTTCTGATGTACAATGGCACAGAGCAAACATTCTCATTCCAAAGGGAGGAATGATGATCTCACAAGGAAAGATAAGACTAAGCAAATTGAACCCCAGCGGAGCAAACATCAAATCCTGAAGCTCCCTGTTTGCTATCTGGGGCTCTTGATAGAAACAGCTTGGCCCCTCCTGTCCTACTGCCTGTGACACGCGTGGCCTTACTTGGGCAACCTGCACTTAGGGCTTCAGCTTTCTCTAGTGATTGTCCCTCATTGCTGGCGTCGCCAGTACCCTTGGGTCTCTACCACACTTAGGCGATCTTTAATGTTCTGACTTGACAATTCCAGCAGCATTCAGAAGGTAGCTATGGTCTAAGACAACAAGATTTAGGGTAGTGTGTCATACAGCAACGGTAGCCGACACAGGTTTGTTGTTGCTTGTTTGCTCGGTTGTTTGGGGTAGTTTTCTGTTTTTGCACGTGTATGCATGTAAGCATGTCTTGGAGATGATTGACTCTTGGCAAAGGACTTTGTGTACTTCCTCCAGGGTGCAGGCTTGCTGGCCTCAGAAAGTCAAAACCAGGTGACTTCTTTCTTCCCCAAGTTGCCCTGGAGAATGGTGTTTGCCACAGCAATAGAAAGCAAGCTAGGACAGGGTAAGTGCATAAATACACAGTCGATAAAGAAAGTTCAAAGTTCAAAGTGAAGCTCTATAGCTGTAGATCGACCGTGGTACAGAAGTTCATTAAGATGTATAGTCTTGGGTCTGGCCAGGCTCTCTGTATGATTTTTTTTATTTACAAGTTACTTATAATAATTTTTTGAAAAAAGTTAGTATAGGTCTATACAAAGTAAGCTCTCTGGTTTCACAGCATGTATCCATGTATGGGGTTGGGCACTGTATTCATCTTGTGGTTTGATGCAGTTTGAATGACAGCTCATGCAGGTGGAGTGATATTGGAACATTCTGAGTTGCCTTTAAAACTTAGGAATCTTTTATTTATGTGAAGTAAAAGAAGGAAAGAGAGCCCACAGCTATTGAGGAGTGGCTAATGGGCAGGGGGGCAGCAAAACGCGGACACTGGAGTGTGACCATCAGTACCTGGGAAGCAAGGATGGGCTGCTTTAGTTCTCTAAGGAAATACTCTTGGCTGCTTTGTTAAATCCTCACACAACCTGAGGCAAGCAGGTGATATCTGCATATTTTGCAGTTTGCAGAGATCTCAGATTAGGAGAATTCGAGATTAATATTTAAGAAAATAGGTACCCACTCCTGACCTTGGGGGGAGAACGGCAGATGGAAACTGGTATTTCAGGAAGAGAAAAAAAACGCTCCCTAGCGTCCTACTAAGTAATGACATCACTGGGCTGGTGACTCCAGGAGGAGGAAGCGGTGAAGACCCCTACTGAGCGCATTAAACACTGCTTGAGGCCTAAGAAAATAAGACGAGAGGGGGACGAAACAATGCTTGACTGCCTCTAGTCTGGGAATGTAAAACAAAACGTGTTGTTAACGAGGAACTCAGAAAAGGTAGAGCGGAATTGTGCTGACTGAGTTGGTTCGGGGAAACTACTGAGAGGCACACAAATCAGTCCCTTCTATGACTAGAGCAGGAGGTTAGGGCTGAGAGGAAAGCTTGGAAAACACTCACTGAGGAAATGGAGGGTCTCCAGCAAAACACCAGAGAGAACCAGACTGAGGGCAAAGGGCGGAGTCGCGGGAGCAGAGGGGAGTTTCAGTCAGTGGAAGCTGACATCAGAGCCACAGCGGTGAGACATGGGGATCTCCTTATCTGCAGATAGCAAAGTAGTCTAGGCAGCGAAGTCAGGAGATGTAGGCGAATACAGACTTAATACATTCATCTAGCTACACATAAAGTTAGTTTATGAAAATCAATTGTTTAAATTTAAAAAACCATTAAGAATTCAAAATTAAAACATTGATCATTTCCACAGGCAAAATGGAATAGAAATACTTAGCAGTAACTTGCATGAGAACGTTAAAAAGCAGCAGCATGCCAATAAGAGGTGTAAAATAAGATTTGAATTAAATAAATGTGTGTGAATAGGTTAATTTCTTTCAAATTAGTCAGTTATAGTGGAATCGTATTCAAGCAAAATCTCATAGCATTCTGAACGTCGCTGAGCAAACGAGTAAGAATCCTCAGGAAGCCCAATAAGTGGAAGGCAATGAGGAGGAGAGAGTGAAATTATCCTAGCAAGCAACAGCAGAGAATTGGGTGCTCGAATTGACACTGGCAGAAAATCGAGGTGTTTTGTTTTTTTTGTTTTTAGATTTCACCCAAATGTTGAATTTATTGATCAAATGTATTGGAATGTTGAATGTTCTCAAACAAAGCTAACGACTTGTCAGAATCACAGATTCCATGGATTGTTAGGGAGTCTGAAGATGTCTTAGACATCACAGCTGGCTTTGGAGTTTTCCTGCCCTTTGGCCCTCCTGGTCTCTGGATGCAGCCTTCACCCCTTGCTAATCTGTTCCTTCTGGTGGCTTGGGAACCTTAAATGCTGACTTCAGCAGGCTCCTCCCTCAGTGCCCCTGAAACCCTTGTGCTTGGCTTGGCTCCACTCCCCTGACTCTCCTAGATGACAGACCAAGTGTCACCCACCATGTCACCCCTGACACACTCCTGCCCACTCCTAAGCTCTCTTCTCTTCTTCTTGGCAGCATGGAGGACCACCTCTCACCCCTGTTCTCTACCTGACCTTATTTGGAGACTGTTTCTAGGCCTGGATGCCTGACTTAACTTGACAGAGTTCCCTGCAGAAGCCTTCCTTCCCACTGCCGCCAGTGTGGTAATTAGATGTCCTGCTGTGAACGGGACAAAAGCACAGTGCTTCTACAGGTGATAACTGACCCTTGTACTGGAGCCTGATGACAGGAGCGTGCTGTTTAATGCAAATTAGGTGATTCCCCAGCTACTGCCCATCCCCCCCCATATTCTGAACTAACTCTGAACTGTCTCACTGTAGCCCTTTCCAGGACAGCTGTTTCCATTGCATTCACGACTCATACAAAGCTCTCTGTCTACCCCTTGATCCTTGTGGACTGGTGGCCGTAGGGAAGAGGGGATCCCACATGTAACCATGCCTGTTTTCCTGCCAAATCCCCACTTGGAAACCACCTACACCTGATCTATAAAACCTTGTCCTCCTCATGTCCAGTGTTGACCTCTTGAACCCTGCCTTAGGGGGAAACAACCCATGGACATGAATAAAAAGTTTGCTTTAATTAATTGCTTGCTTTGAAAGACCCCCCGATTAGGGGAGACTCTCACTCGAGCCTTGGGATGACGCGAACCCCCCCAGTAACTCACGAGAGACCGTCCTTGCTGCAATCACACGAGGTTTAATGACAAGACGACAAGACGACAAGACGGGGACCAGTGCACTGGGGCTGAGACTCATAACCCACACAGGGGAAGAGTTCGACCCTGAGTGACCGGGAGAAGTAGTTTTTATAGGAAGAGACCACATAACCCAGTAACCCGAAAGGGGGGGGCAGGGAGGGTGTCACAGAAAATTCCGAAAATTCCAGTGATGGTTACAAGGGGGCAACTCCCTGCCTCTCAAGATCATTCACAAGGTCATTTCCTATTCTAAAAGTACCAATGATAATTACTAGGGGGTGATAATCACTAGGGGGAATCTCCCTGTTTCTCAAGATTACTCTCAAGATTACAATCTACCTTTATCTTCAGCTAGTTCCTGAAACCCTGAAATTGGCTAATCTTAGATTTCTGATTCTTCTCTTCCTGCTAGATTTTTGGCTCTGTTTTCCTGCTAGGGGGATCTGGATTTATCCAGGTCTTTCAGCTTTAATTAATTTGACCACGATGATTTGGGTTGGCAATCTTTTTCTTTGCATTTTTAGAATTAGCAGTTAAGCATTAGAGTAGACAATAAACTCAGACAACATAAGATATAGACAAACCGTCTCAGGGAAAGTCATGTTCTGTGTGTATTCTGTCCTATCCTTGCCTCGTTATGGATCCTGCTTGTCTTAGGCAATACCGTCTGATTATGGAAGGATGGATTGTTTGGTTGAAGTCTAGCATATAGGACAGCAGAGGGGTGGCTTGCTGTGAGGTGGTGTTATGCTGGGCAGGATTCAGAGTACATGACGTCTTCATGCTCTTCTGTCCCGTGCAACCAACCACTCTCCTGTGATGCTCCCTGAGTCGTGCAGGGGATGTTACATGGTTAGGTCTTTTACATGTTACATTTCTGCCGCTACAGCCACTTGGAGATCTGCAGCATTTTTAATTAATCCATTACACTGTAAAGACATGGTTTTGAAATCCTGCTTGAGGTGATTTCCTCAGGAGCAGAATAGCTACAAGACAATTGTGGGAGATTTTCTCCCACGAATTATATTTTTAAGAGTAAGTAGGAACTTTACTCATAAATGGCACATAAATTTATGGAGCCTGGTGTCTCCAGCCAGATTTAAACCACAAATTCATTGCTGTTCAATTGCAGGAAAAGCTGGAGTTGTTTGTCTGTTTGGAACTGAAGTGGGAGGAAATACTGTTTAATATCTAAGGTCTCTCTCCCACTTCCTCGCTCTACCTCTCTTTCCCTCTTTCCCTCCCTCTCTCTCCTTTTCTCTCTCCTTCTCTGTCTCTCTCCCTCCTCTTCCTCTTCTTCTTCCTTTTCTCTCTCTCTCTCTCTCTCTCTCTCTCTCTCTCTCTTTCTCTCTCCTCTCTCCCTCCTTCAATTGCTGGCAGGAGCCTCTAGTTCTCTGCTTTGTGTTTCTTCAGGGTAAAAGCGTTCGTGATGAAAAGACAGTCCAGTAAAGTCCATCATAACTGGTCCTGTCTATGTGAGTTACAGCCATGACGTAAAGCATTTCAGTTGCCCGTTTTCTCGTTACCCTTATTTCCTAAACGACAAGCCCAGGCTGGAAGCAATGAGCTATCAAGCAGCAGAGGTAACGTCTGTGCTCCATTTTCACAGCACGGAGCTTGCTATCAAGCACGGGCAAATCAAGCATCAGTGCTCCAAGGTGACAAGCTCATGTTTCCACAGCTCTAGTCAGAGAATCCCAAGTGTGGATCTCTGGGACCAAAGCAGGAATTTACTGCATTGTAATTAGTACATAAAAGCATGTAAAAAATTAAGAATAAAAATTTTGAGAATATCTGGAGTGCCAACTGAGGAGGGGTTTGTGGTCAACTGGATGACAAAGTAGGACTTAAGGTTAATGGATGGTTGTGGTAAGTGGAGGTTGTGGTGAGTAGCGGCCATGTTGAGTGGAGGCCGCGGTGAGTGGAGGCCGCAGTGAGTGGAGACTGCCATGAGTGGAGGTTGCGGTGAATGGAGGCTGCCGTGAACAGGGGCTGTGGACCCGATGGTGAAAGAAGACACGTGTTGAATGGGATCCGTGGGGAGCGAGCAGGGGATAGGAACCTTCACCTATCAGGTTCTAGACCACAAGATGAAGTACATTCTTTGCCAGAATCTTTTGTGAGAAAAATGTAAACTTTAGATTTATATAAAATCTGTTTCTTTAAAAATATTAGCAATTAGCAAATTAATTAATGAGCCCAATACTTTGGAGACCAATCTTTAGCTGACTTTTAATCCTGAGACATGGGACTTTTAGTCTGCTCTTGCCTTCCCAGTCAGTAGGAATCTTAACATTGAGTCATTTCCTAGGGAGAAGCGACATCAGGATGGGCTTGAAGAAGCACACTGAGTGTCTGAGCCCTCGTTAAAGCCCGACTTATGGAAGCATTTGAATTCCGAAACCATTTTAGATAATGTCAAGGAATAGCTGGTTTTCTTAGTTCTGTAATAAAATGCTAACAAAAGAATATTAGTTTTTCAGCCTGGGTAGATGCGTCAGTGGACAAACTCTTGCTATACAAACCAAGGGCCAGAGACTGGATCTTCAGAAGCCACACAAAAAGCTGGGTGGAATGAATGCTACAGATTCACATGCAGAACAGCGAGGCCTCGGATTTCCTTTAAAACGACTCGGTAAGAACAATGCTTGCATAAGAACAGAAAGAGAATATTGGACAGTACGGTAAGATAGGCTGCTGTCCACATACCCACCGTGATACTCCCCCACTCTCCCTCAAACAGGCCTTGGTTCTAGGTTTGAGCCACACATGCCACAGACTCAGACATTCTGAGCTAAGGACAGAGGCCTATGGAAACCGCCAAGCTAGGGACTGAGTATGCTTTGATCGGAAACAGGGTTGAGGTACAAAGAAAACAAGGTCTCAGTCTTCCTCCATCTTTGCTGTCTATTCTACAGGCAGTGTAGAAACACAGACATAAAGCAAAGCCGTTCTTCAGTGTCAAGAGGGACTACCATGTCCCTCTTGTTGACTTAATAAGACTACTATAAACAAAGTGCTGAAAGCCCCAGCTCCCATCATCATATATTTGTTTTCTGACAGTTGTGGAACCAAAACCCGAAATCAAGGCCTGTGACCGCTCTAGAAGGGTAGTATTTCATGCTGCCTCATAGATTCTGGTTGTTGCCAGCAATTTCTAGTGTCCCTTGTCTCGAGGCAAGGTCATCTGTTCTCTGTTAGTATCCCATGCCTTGAGGCAGCATCATTGGGTCTCTGTTAGTGTTCCTTGTCTGAAGGCAGCATCATTGGGTCTCTGTTAGTTTTCCCTGACTTGAGGCAGCATTGTTGGGTCTCTGTTAGTGTCCCTTTCTCGAGGCAGGATCATCGGGTCTCTGTTATTTTTCTTTGTCTTGAGGCAGCATCTTCGAGTCTCTGCTTCTGTTTCAGATTCGATTCACCACAACCTCTACGCTCACCAGAGTCCAGATTTCTTCTTTGTAAAAATACCAGTGCTGAGACTCTCTTTTACCTTAAACCTCATCTCAATTTGATCACATATGCAGAGACCTTACGTACTCGAAAGCAAGTGTTTTTCTGGGAACTGGGTTTTAGGATTTGAGGCGTAACCCATAAGATACAGGCAGAGAGTATGATGTAGCACAGAGACGTGAACAACTGGCAGCCTGGTGCAGGGGTGGAGAATTCACGGAGAAATATGCAAGAGGAAAAACTTACAAAGTAGAAATCCTCCATACCAAGAACAAGAGATCATTTTAAACAGCTATCAAAGCAAGTGTGAAAACATGGCTGCCTAGAGCCGTGGTTCTCAGCTTGTTGGTTTTGTGACCCTTCTGAAAGTTGTATATCAGCTATCCTACATAGCATATATTTATGTTACAATTCATAACAGTAGCAAAATTGCAGCTATGAAGTAGCAATAAAATGATTTTACGGTTGAGGGAGGTCACCACACCATGAGGGGCTGTATTAAAGGGTCACAGCTTTAGGAAGGTTGAGAACATTTGCCTAGGGAATAATGATAATAATTTCTGTGTGGGGAAGAGTAAAGCACGCAGTGTGAGTGCCCTGAGCTAAGAGATTGGAAATGCGGAGTGGTGCCAGCCTGCAGCATGCTCTACAGACATGGGTAGGACTTGATCTTCACCCCAAAGAAAACAGACATATTTCAAGACTGCTGCAAGCCAGGGATGTGGAAGTCTACCTTTGCAGTACATGAGGTTGAGGAGAGGGAGGCAGAGAGCAACTCGGGGAGATCACTTGGTCAGGAGATCAGGTCCAAGAGAACAAGAGCATGGGCCAACGCCGCTGGAAAACAGAGTTAATCAGAATTAAAGAATATGGAAGACTCGTTGTATTTTCTGAATTGTGAAACTGAGCGGGTGATGAGGTCACTACTGATTTCAGGCAGAAAACTTTGAAATTCAGACAGGAAGAGAGGTCAGTTTTGATCTTGCTGAATTGAGGTGTTGGTGGAAGTTTTAGAGTTACTGAGTATGAAGCTGTAAAATTGTCTGCATCCCTTAATGAGGAAGCAGCTGTGTATTACCCAGAAGGCAAAAAATCAGTGATGATGACCTTGGACCTACCTGCTGGAGAATATGGAGCTGTGTGGTGTGCGTAGGAGTCCTTCTGCTTTTTGTTCCATCTGATGTTTTGACTGGGTACACAGTTGGGAAGAAGTAGGAAAATGTTAGCTTGCAGGAATGACACATGCTTATAGAGGATCCTCTGTGGGAGCAAGCGCAGTTTGCAGACTCAGAGAAAGCCTTGGATTTCTCAGCAAATGTTGTAAAAGCCATATGGCAAAACACCCACATAAAACCATTTCCTAAGTCACCACATAAAACTATGTCTTAAGAAGTCATGTAATCCAGCACCTTTACCCATGGTTTGTACAGGTTTCTAACAACATCACTAATAGAATCTTCAAAAGGTAACAAAAGGATACAGGTTTGAAACAATTGCTTCCTACTCTTGAAATCACAGGTAAGGAGGACTTTGCATTACTTGGGGTTGAACTTGGGGTCTTGCACGTGCTGGGCAAAGCCAGGTGAGTTAACTCCTACTGAGCTATATTTCAAGTCCTTTAAAAAAGTTATTTTTTTAATATTTATTTTTAAAAATTTTTTCCAGGCTAGCCTTGAACTCTATAGTCCAGACAGATTTTAAGCCAATGATCCTCCTGCCTCGGTTTGCCGATATTTGGAAATCCACACCTTTTCCACCAGCCTCAGCTAAGTCTAATGGTTTAGACTGCATTGTGGGGAACTTAATGCAGAACTCCAGGTTCAGAAAATGTGTTTCACTTCTCATTGCTTTAGGTTATCCGATTACCTTCTTTGTTTATTAAAAACATCTCTGTTAATATTTCCATCCAGAGCCCTGAGCATTTGTGAGCATTGTGTTACATTGCTAGCTGTTGCTTCCACAATGGCCTATCGCTTTCTTTGCCCGAAGACATAACGCTCTCAAATGGAAATTGTCAAATGCTGCAGGTAGCTGTTGAAAGCAATTAATAAACGCTTAAGTTCCTTCCTGGATGTAATGAGAGGCATCACAATGAGCAGAATTAGCAGATTCAGCTATCTCTTTCTTAAATAATATTTTTGTTTTTCTGGTTTTCAAGGCAGGGTTTCTCTGTGTAGATTTGGAGCCTGTCCTGGCACTTGCTCTATTGACCAGGATGACCTCGAACTCACAGAGATCCGCCTGTCTCTGCCTTCCAAGTGCTGGGATTAAAGGCGTGCGCCACCTGGCAACCGATATTTGTATTTACCTTTAAAAGTGTCATATACGTATGCAATATATTTTGACCATATCTTCCCCCCCAACCTCTGTCCATGTTCCCCTGGGCCCTAAACTGTCTCCCTCCTGACTTCATGTCATCTAATTATTATTCTTGTCAATGCTGTTGCTGCTGTTCCTCTGATCCTATTGGCACTGACGGTGTGTAAGTGGGTGTGGGACCTTCCACTGGGGCATGGACAACATAACGGTAGCCACATCCCCCAAGAGAAGTGACTCTTTTTTTCATCTATTTTTAAACATCTTTAGAAACAAGTTCTAGAATGCAAAGTACAATGTGTGCTTATAATAAAAGAACTTTCATATAACAGCTCCCTGGATGACATACTCCTGAGTGTGACCACAGAGGCTGCAGGTGTGCTCCCTGGGTGACACAATCCTGAGTGTGACAACAGAGGATGGAGGTGTGCTTCCTGGGTGACACACTCCTGAGTGTGACCACAGACGATGGAGGTGTGTTCCCTGGATGACACACTCCTGGATGACCACAGAGGGTGGAGGTGTGCTTCCTGGGTGACACACTCCTGAGTGTGACCACAGAGGATGGAGGTGTGCTTCCTGGGTGACACACTCCTGAGTGTGACCACAGACGATGGAGGTGTGTTCCCTGGGTGACACACTCCTGAGTGTGACCACAGAGGATGCAGCTGTGCTCCCTGGATGACACACTCCTGAGTGTGACCACAGAGGGTGGAGGTGTGCTCCCTGGATGACACACTCCTGAGTGTGACCACAGAGGATGGAGGTGTGCTTCCTGGGTGACACACTCCTGAGTGTGACCACAGAGGATGGAGGTGTGCTCCCTGGATGACACACTCCTGAGTGTGACCACAGAGGATGCAGGTTTGCTCCTTGGATGACACACTCCTGAGTGTGACCACAGAGGATGCAGGTGTGCTCCCTGGGTGATATGCTCCTGAGTGTAACTGCAGATGTGCTAAGTGAAGAGACTCGACCCCTATAGTTTCATATTTAATTAACTTCTTTTCTTTTTTAAAGTTGTGTGTGTGTGTGTGTGTGTGTGTGTGTGTGTCCAAAGGCTGGAAGAGGCCACTGGATTCCTTGTAGCTGAAGTTGTTAAGGGTAGTTGTTATCTGCCTAATATGGGGGTTGGGAACACAACTCTGGTCCTCTGGAAGATCATTAAATGCTCTTAACTGATGGGCCATTTCTCAAACCCCATCCTTTTCTTTCAGATTAAATATACAATTCCATGTTGACTGGTGTCATATTTTTCCAGTGCTCTTCCTGTTTGCCATACACATTTCATATCAATGACCTCAGAGCAGAAATATGGCGGCTGAACATCGGTCCTTGCTGGTGTTTCCGTTTTAAATGAAGATGGGTGAGAGAGGCAGGAACTCCTGACTGGGTTCCAGCTGTGGGAGATTCTGCACTTAAGACAGAGCCAGCAGCAATGTGTGCTTGGGCGTTTTCACATATTTCCCTCATCTTCAGATGTTTAGAAATATACCTTTGTGCTGTGCTTTGACACAGGGCTGATGTTCCAGGAACATTTGGGCACTGGAGTCAAGTGTGCTGGCTGAATGCTGCTCAGCCTCTTCTTTCTGTCGGGCAGAGACACACATTATCCTGAGGTGCTGTTTCTGTCCCTGACATTTGCTATAGTAACCGCAAAACCACCAAGTCACATATTCTTTCTACTTCCGTGCTTAAACCATATTAGATACAGAAATAAAATGAGGGTATTTGTCCTTCCCCACGGGCTCATTTCCCTTGCTGTAATATCGTGACTCAAACGACAGTCTATTGTATATGCCGACGACAATTCTCTCTCAGGTCACCCATCAAGGATGTTTATTTTCATATCTTGGCTATTGTAAATATTTCTGCCCTGACTACCAGAGTGAAACCATCTTTTAAGCATGGCACATTTAGTTCTTTTGGAAGAATGACCACCGGGCATAGAATCTCTGTCATATGACAGGCATATCTTCAAGGTTTTTTTTTATTTTTTAAAGAATACTCATTATTTTCCATACTGGCTATGCCATTCAACATTTCTGACAGCATCACATAGGTTTCCAATTTCTGCACATCCTTTTTATGGTGGGGCAGGGGAAGTGTTATCTTTTCCAATTATTTTCCTTTTATTGAAAATAGAATGCTTTCTCACATAACGTATCCTGATTACAGTTTCCCCTCTCTTGACTCCTCCCAGTATCTCCTATCTCTCCTCTAATCTGGGTTCATTCCCTTTCTGTCTTCCATTAGAAAAGAACAGGGCAATAAGAGATAACAATAAAATATAGCAAAATAAAATATCACTTTGAAGTTGGAGAAGACAAACCAACAAAAGGAAAAGAGTCCAAGAGAAGACACAAGAATCAGAGACCGGCTTGTTCACACACTCAGGAATTGCATAATACACTAAACTGAAAGTGTGTGTGTGTGTGTGTGTGTGTGTGTGTGTTTGTGTTCAGCTATGGGTCTCTGTATCTGTTTCCATCTCTGAAGGAGGTATGAGTATATTGAGTATAACAGATTATCTTTAGGAATTATTGTATCACTACATTTTTTCTTTGTCCTTTTTTTTTTTTTTTTTTTTTTTTTTTTTTTTTTTTTTTTTTTAGGTCAGTGTCATTTGGTTTTCCCTTAGGTCCCGGGGCTCTCTGGTCTTTGGTTCTTGGTCACCCAGGCAATGCCAGGTATGGGTTCCCTCTCACAGTTTTGTGCCACCATCACACTAGCGTACCTTGCAGGGAGGACCCCACTGTAGATTAAAGGGTTTGTGGCTGGGTTGGTGTTTACGTTTGTCTTTTGGTAGCCTGAAGAGTACCTTCCTGTACCAAAGATGCCAAAACATAGTGGTGACGATGATGTCTATATCGGAGCCAGTGTGACTTCTCCATGTTCAATGAGCTGTGGGAGTATCATCTTCAGCAAATGGACCTCACTGTCAGTTTGTAAAGAGCAGTCTATTATTGTTTTGGCAACAGCCAGGATTGTTTGGGGATTCCCATGGGAACTTAGCCATTCTGACATGTGTAATCTTAGTCAGTCTGACATGTGCAATATGAATCTGGCAGGCTTCTCTATGAATCAGGAAATTTCAAAGACTGTTTCACCTCTATTGGCAGTTTGTCAGTTACTTTTTTCTCTATCCTGAAGAATGTCTGATGGAATCTTTCATGAAGCACAAACCCTGAAGGACTGTCTCACCTTCTTTAGGCAACTTCAGCAGTCATTTTTCTGTGGGTGTTTCATGTCCAGTTGATCTATCTTACCATCAAGCAGTCCAGGCAAAAGCAGTTTCTTGTCCAAATGGCTAGCAAACTCCATATGGAGTCTCTTCAGTGCCCATCATCCTCTTGAAGTAGATTGGAGCTACCAGAAGCAGACATGTCTCATTGTTATGAAAAGTCCTAAGTTCTTAAAACATTTTAAATGCCACATTCTTTTAGTCTTTGAAAAGTTTAAAGAAAAGCTATCCATCTAAAATATATCTCTGTCAATCAGGATACCTAACTAACATGGCTAAAAGCTTGACATAGATGATTATTTACTAACCTATATTTCTTAATTATACATTACATTTTTAAATGAGCTGCACAAACACAATACCTTAATCAAGAGCAGAAATATAACATAATAATATTGACCTTAAATTTGTATCAATAAACCAATATCCATACCAATGTAAAGTATTCATCTCCATATCATATCGCTCTCTAAATAAAAATAAAAATTTATAAAAAAATTTGAGAATTTGGACATAGTTCTCTCTAAACTACTTCCTTCTGTTTTGGGGGCTAAAGTAATTTTGGGGTTTGTGGAGACCTTTCAGGGGGTCTTGGCCCATAAAAACACATTAGTCTGGAAGGAATCCACAGGCTCACATCCTCTGTGGAATCAAAAAAAGAACCTTTTTTTCCAAAACAACTTATCCTTAGACCCAAATTCTGAAGTCAAGATACCTTTAAAATATATATGTTGGTTTAGCTTAGCAGTCCCCAGAATCAAATATCTCTCTGTACTTAGCTCAGTCACAGTCAAAAAATTCAAAGAAAACACAATAATATACATAATACTCACTCTCTGCATATATTCCATTTTTACATAGCCTATTTTTCTTTACTCTTTTAATCTATAACTGTCTGTACTCTGTCTCTTTAAAGACTTCATTTTATTTATTTTTTCTATAGCTATTTCTTCTCTTTCCCAAGCCTATGTACATTTATCCAACACTGTGGCCCATTGAGAGGTCTTTTTTATCTGAATTTGGCTTTATTGTGTATCTGCAATCTTTTTCTGACCAGGAGCATCTGAAAATACTAAGGCTGCTTTGCCTTTTGGCTCTGCCCAGCCCAACATTGTGGAGGCATGTTCACTGCCTCTGTGAGCCATGTGTACTGCCCAAGTTCCAGGTATGCAGTGGGTCCATGCTGGGCCACTAAACAGTTTGTAACATGCTGCTCACAAACCCCATTTAAGTGTTCTACCTCCTGAAAGAGTCAGAACTGTTTGTGCTACTAGCATGAACCAGAAAGCCTTCTTAAAGGAGCCGCACAGGTTTACTGCTACTGCTGAGTCAGAAAACCTTCTCTTAAAGAAATTGTGCCTCTGCTTACTTCTAGCAAACAAAGCCCACCCAAAAAATGCTGCTACCAAGAAGCTGTGCTTCACTCTGTTCTTTTGTGTCTAGAATTCCTTTTAAGCTCTCTCAGGTTTTATGTGGATGTACTCAGCCCATGTTGTCTCCAATGTTGTAAATGAATCTTTGTGTGACTGCCCAGGTAGTCAGTTGTCTCTCTCATTTATTGCACATTTTGGAAATTGCTTGATTGTACTTTCTGTTTATTCAAGTAATACTGTTTTTCTTCTCAGGTCTTCAATGGGGTTGAAGACTAGATACTCATAGTTACCTTCCTCTCATGACTTAGTCAAATTATTTCTAATACAAGACTTAGACTCCTAGGAAAGAATAATTATTGAAACCTTTAGTATCTGTTTCTTGTTTGATATTGTTTATGCTGGTTGTAATTCTAATTTTTATACTTGATTTTTTTATTGTATATAGTTTTGTATTAGGCTTAGAACTCTCTTATTTAGACTAAAGGGGAAGGTACTGTGGGAACTCTTTCAGCTTATAGCCTCTAACATACCAGCCCACTTGGACGTGTGTAGTATATAGGAGCAGCAGGCCACTTCCTGCCGCCTGGCTCCCAGTTAGCTTTACCCGAAATAATTACACAGAAACTGTATTCATTTAAACACTGCCTGGCCCATTATATCTAGCCTCTTATTGACTAACTCTCACATATTGATTCAACCCATTTCTAATAATCTGTATCACCACTTGACTGTGGCTTACCGGCATGAGTCTAACCAGCCTCTGTCTCGGAGAGGAGAGCCATGGCATCTGCCTGACTCTGCTTTCTTTCTCCCAGCATTCTGTTCAGTCTATTCCACCTATCTAAATTCTGCCCTATCAAAAAGCCAAGGCAGTTTCTTTATTTGACCAATGAAATCAACACATATAAAGAAGACCCTCCTACACCAGACATGGTCTCTTATACTATGAATGCAGCCACAAAGCTTGTGCTCTCTCTCTTGGCTGCTGGATTTGGTTCCTGTTTCCTGCTCATGCAGAGAACTGTGATCTGTGAGTCTACCTCTAAATAAAGAACCCTTTATCATACTCAATTCTGAAGTAGTATGGGACTACTTTATATCATCCATCTAAATGTTAGGCTCACACTTACCTTATATTGGTTTTGTTTTTAGTGCTGTATCACTGCTTTGAATTTTGTAAATAAATCCATGAGGAAGGACCACCCATATAAGATTGTCAGGGGCCATGAGAGTTCAGCAGGTGACAACTTGTGTCCAGATGTCAACCCACTAGAGAAATGATTATCTGATGGAGGTTAACCCTGTCCAGACAAGGTCTGCAGGACCATAAACTCTGGAAACTGTTGCTCACTTTTATTAAAGCAGCTTTGTGTCTCTCCATTACCTGCATTGCAGTGTGTAATCTCGAGTGATCTGTGTATGTAATCTCATGATTACATCTCAATCCTAGAAGCACATAGATCTGTGGATGGTCAGGAAGATGGCTTTTCATTTGGCTTTATAATTTAATTTTGAGATATATATATATCTCAAATATATATAGATATATATATAGATAAATAGATCTAGCTATAAAGCATGTCCATATATATATATATATATATATATATATATATATATATATATATATATCCCATGAGAATTGTAGACACTTAAAAGTCTGCTTTATTTCTTTTTACTCAGACTAATATCAAAAATAACAATTTCTCCTCAGTCTAACACAAACCGCACACGATTAGTTCACTTTTACCTCAAAGGAAATTCAAGCTAGAGTAAAGCCTTTTTGTAATTAGACCATAAGTTTAAACCTTGCAGCTGTGCACAAGGTCAGAGCTTCAGATGTCCAACCAACGTTACAACACAAAGCCCCCTAAGAAATGCATGCCAGTTATTTGCTTGTCAGTCTGCTTGCAACAGAGCTGTCTCAAAGTTTATCTCACTGGGCACCGACTCCTGCCCTCTGGCCACAGTCTTTGTCCTGTAACCTTGGACCCTTGTGTTGCCATGGTAAATGGCTCAGCTCCTTATCACTTGCTCTAGCAATGTGTTTTTGTCCAATGAGAGATAACTCATTTTTTTTATCACTTCAAAGCTCCTGGGAAAAGAGAGTTTTTAGGCTAGGAGAAGAAGAAGCTAGGAGGAGTTAGAAGTAGGGCAGAAGAATTAGAATAGAATCAGAACAATAAAGAGATTGGCATGAAGAAGTGTGGAGTGAGAGACTCACTTCTTGCCCTCAGATCCCTAGCCTTCCCCTGAATGTAGATTTCTTTCTGAACCCTGAGAGAGCTTGGGGATGACCCTCATAAAAGCTCACGTTATAAGACGTTTTTCATCTATAAATATACCTTAGATTTCATTTTTACTTACTTCTTCTTTAATATATTCCAAATAAATATTCAGTGCCCCAGACATATTTTTACTCATTTGTAAGTCATGTAATTAATTTTTATTGAGGTGTGATCTTATGTATAGCTAGTCTGCCAAAGCCTTTATTAATTCTGAGAATTTAATGTAGATATTTTGTGGGGAAGCTCTTATGTAAATGAGTATTATTCAATATATGTTTCAGGAGCCAGTGCCCATTACTGGAGAATTTACTGATGCTCTGGGTAAGATAAATTTTAACTGAGAGTTGGGAATATTTTTATGAAGCTGACAGAACAAGTGAATGCATGTGCTGAATCTAATGATAAAAACTATGTTTGCATCTTGTATGTCTTCAGTTTCTTTATTAGTTCATCTATTATTTTTCTAAAATATCAGACTGGCAGTTTTGAGAGAATGCCTTTTCTTGTGGTTAGGTTAAAAACTAGTATATTGACAACATGATCTACTAATGACAACATTTGGTCCTTACTTTTCATCTACATGGTATGGCACACATGGTATTTAATGATGTTAGGTTTGCAGTGCATTGTTGAGAAGAAGCAGTACCGATGGCTTGGTTATTAGTTTTCAGCACTGTTGTCTGTTTTCCTCGACACATCTTTTCTAACTTACTGTGGGATTTATGAGGATTTTTCTAGTCTTACCATAAAAGGGATTTTGTATGTACTGTAAGTATTGTTGAATTCCATCAAACGCTTTCCTACTTCTATATAGAGGGTCACCTATCTCATCTTGAAAAGGTTTCTTGCAAATAATGGTGAATTATATTTATGTTTTATGTTGAAATTGTGTTTATTCCTACAATAAAATTTTCTTTATGAAATCTTCATTTAGAAAACTTTTGGTTTTCCTTAGGAGAAAGACTGTTCTGTAATTGTCTGTGATTTCTTGCTGCAGGTCTTCATCAATAACTCTCTATTGACGAGGCGATGGTCAGTACTCCAGCAGCTGTGAACATAGCGTGAATGAAGCACGTGAAAAGTCGTGGATCCCACTCTGAGACAGAGAACACCAAGTGCTGAGAGGAAACATGCAACATTGGTGTGGACAGAGAAATGAAGTGAGCGTTTACAATTTTAAAATAAATAAGTCCCCTTAGGGAAAGCTAAGGAGTTAAGAGAAAGAGTCATGTATGGCCAGGAAGGGTCAGCCAGTTCAGAGAGCTTGAGGTAGCGGGAACTCAAGAACAACAGCCAAATTGAGATGAGGCATTAGTTCAGCATGAAAATTGAAGGGAGATGGTAGGAGACCGAGTGCTGCAGATACTAAGGACATTATGCTGGTGGTTCAAAAGCTTAGCTGTGCTGAAGGGGGCCTGACTGAGTCACAACATGGCAGCTGACATCATGAAGGATGTGGAAAGGAGAAAAATTTACACGGACTGACCAGAAGCAAGAAAGCAAAGATGTTCTTGTCTTGCTTTTTTATTTTATTTTTTTAAATGATCTTTTTTCTTTTACATAACATTCCAAGTCCCTCTCTGTCCCCTCCTCCCACTCCCCCACATTCTCCCTACCCCACACCCATCTACTCCTCAGAGAGAATGAGGCTTCCTATGGGGAGTCAACAAAGTCTGTCACATCACTTGAGGCAGGACCAAGACCTCCCCCCTCCCCCACGTATCTAGGTTGAGCAAGGTATCCCTCCTTAGGGAATGGGCTCCAAAAAGCCAGACCATGCTCTTGGGATACATACTGGTCCCACTGCTAGTGGCTCCACAAACTGCCCATGCCACAACTGTCACCCACATTCGGAGGGTCTAGTTAGGTCCTATACAGGTTCTCCAGCTATCAGTCTGGAGTCGGTGAGCTCCCATTAGCTCGGGTCACCTGTTTCTGTGGGTATCCCCATCATGGCCTTGACTTCTTTGCCCATATCATCGCTCCTTCCTCTCTCAGACTGGACTCCAGGGGCTCGCCCAGTGCTTACTTGTGAATCTCTGCTTCCATCAGATGAAGGTTCTATGATAACAATTAAGGTAATCATCAATCTGATTACAGGGGAAGGCCAGTTCAGGCACTCTCTCCACTATTGCTAGGAGTCTTAGTTCAAGTCATCCTTCTGGATTCTGGGGAATTTCCCTAGTGCCAGGTTTCTTGCTAACCCCATAATGGCTCCCTCTATCAAGATATCTCTTTTCTTGCTTTCTTTCTTATGTGTATATGTGAATGCTATCTGTTTGTGCACCATATTCATGCACTTGCCTGTGGAGATCAGAAGGCTTTGGAACCCCGAGAACTGGACTTACAGGTAACTATGAGTCTCCTGGTATGGGTGCTGGGAACTGAACCTGGGTCTTCTAAAAGAACAACAAATGCTCTGAATGAGCCATCTCTGCAGTCCCCAGTTCTGTTTTACAATACAACTCGCAGGAACTAGCTAGGGTTCCATTAAGTTGGAAGCTCCTTCTAAGAGAAATGTTTCCAACACAGGAACCCTTGGAAGGCAAACCACACCCAAACCATAGGAGACTGACATTATATTTTGTGTCTTGAACAACTGGAATGAAGATATTCTAAGATGGGACAGAATTGGGGATAATTATTCAGAAGAATGGTATACAGTTAGATGTATGTTATAGAATAAAATTAAAAATTGAGGAGTCCTGTCCATATTAATATTCTTTAAGGTTTATATTCAACAGAAACATTAGAATAGTAGAAGAAGACTTATTTGTGACTTATCTTGGGTATGGTGTTTGTACAGTGAGAAAATGTCTAGTTAGTATTTCACCATCGTTAATTTTTAAGCACCGTTTGACCCAAACAGGTTAGGAAGTGGCAACACCAGCTTCCTGTTACATGCCCAGTGCAGGAAAGTAGCGGTTCTGCTCATTTAGTCTCCTGGGTTTCCGGGTATATTTCTACCATTGCTGTTCACAAGCTGAGAGTAACAGAAAGCAGACTGTTGAGAAATAAATGCTTCAGCCTGAGAATGACATGACTCTCAGCTCACAATGTCTGACTGATCCTTTGACAGGGCCTCACCTATCTTCAAGTAGCAGAAATGCCCAGATCATGGAGTCCCCCAAAACCCACCTAGCAGACTGAGTCCTGTATGTAAAGCACAGGTCCTGTGTTCAAGCTGAAGCTTGGACTCCCAGTCTGTCTGGTGCAGGGGTTGAGAGCACAGAGAGCCAAGCCCAGTTGGGGTGGGAGATTTCCAGGGTTCAGGACCTTGATTGGCTGATATTTGTCTGGGGTCTTGGAAAAAGGAGACTAGGTGAGTCCTGGGCTCAGGGATGTCTGGTGATCTTACCTAATCTTATCTAATGGTTGGGATGTCAGGTACTTCCCTTTAGATATTGGCTCTCCCTGGATGCTGTCAGCTAATGGCTTTCCCTGGAAGCCGGTGCTGCCTGCCATGGCAGCTGTGCAGCCTGGGCCTCATGTGTGGCCAGGCTGCCCTGGGCCCCACAGCCAACACTGGTGAACACAGTTAATGCCTCTGAATTGGATGTTCTCTGAGACATTCTTAAAAGTCTGCTTGTGTGTAAAGAAAGCAATATAATGTTATTTGTGGTGTTGGTTATTACCATATCTGTACTGATTTTCTGCTTTAAATTCCTAATACTTTTTATTTATGCCATTGTTGTTTCTCTTTTCTTTGTTGGGATAAGAAATGTGAAAATGAAGGTTGGGTTATTTTAATTGCCACAGTCCTCTAATGCCATTAGTAGATTAATAGTTGGAGAAGAAAGGACTATGCTGTCTGAATAGAAAATGGATTAAGTCCATGAATAATAGTAATCATATTCTCTTGTCTCTTATTCAGATGACTATCAATTATAAATGTTTCTGTATTGAGTTTTCTATTGTGGATCCAAAAGCATTTGCTCTAGGTATCTAAGTAATTTGTTCTTGGGTTTTAATGAGATAAACTAATTAAAGGTAACAAGAATGAACATATGGGGTCCTGATATGAGCTAGGTAGTATTGAAGATCAGCTTCAATAAGTGTACCACTTACCTCTGTAATTAAAGGGTTAAGAAAGAAACCATCTCTAGGCACCCTGAGCCTTTGAGTCAAGAAAGTTTACCAATAACAAGATAACCATGTGCAAGCAGATGATGCTTTGCAATTTACATTCTCCTATGGCTACAGTATCTTCCTAATAAAAGGAGTAGAGGATCTTCAGGGTGGGAATGCCCTTTTGAATTGGACTAGGGTGTGTATTAACAGATTTTAGTTGTATCAAGATCTAAATTTGTCTTATTGAACATGTCAAATCCAAGAACTCTTTGGCAATGTCAAACTTCCCTTGGATAAGTTCTAATCTTCTTTCTAATCAATAGCATCTTATAGTAAACTTAAGTAGTTACAAATGTTAACAGGTCAATAAGCTAAGTCTATCATAGATGTTAATAATAAACACACAATTTGTCAAATCACAATTCTCATAAATCCATTCTAATCAAAATACAATAAAATGTTTCCGTGATGGGCGAAAGTCTAATTGCAATGCTGCTTTTAGGTATTTGTTCCTGTCTCTGAGCAGCCGCAAAAACCCTTAGGCTACCCTCCCCTTCTCTGAAGAGGGGCTTCAGTTACTCTTTGTAACAAGTCCTTTTTTTTTCCCAGAGGGGAAACCTAGGGCCTCAGTTCTCAGGTTCTTTCAATATTTCAACATTTCAATAGCAGATTGAATATCTCACTGGCAATCTGTATCCCAAAGTATAAAACAGTCACATATTCAATTGGCATTTGGGGGATGGCTCCAAGGTGAACAGGACTCACTAGGTCTGGAAGTTTGCACAGCGAATCCATCAAGAGACTGGGAATCACCGTCACCGTGATCATCCTTCCTTCCTCAGACTGCAGCGATGCTATTAAGTCAGGAATAGGTTCAGGAATAGGAATAGGTTCTTTGTGCTTCTTCTATGGAGTCATCAGCAGCTGTGATGTCATCTGGGCTGGCCTTCTGCTGTACATGTAGTCATCTCATTAAGCTTTATTTTCTTCTTGTGAAAAAAGCACAGATATGTCCTCGACCCCATATTAAGACAGAATCAGGTTCTTTCCATAATCCAGTGCCAGGGTCTTTCTATCTTGCTTTAGCAAAGGTCGCCTTGGTGCCACCCTTTGGAGTGGTGTATTTCTAATGACAAGATATTTTTCATTCTTTGGAAATTGCATGCATTATACAATGTATTTGAATTATATCCATCCCCTATTATCTCCTTCTAACTCCCCCTTTAAGAATATCCAATATAGTTCCTCCCAACTTCATGTCTTTTTAAAAAATTATAATCCAAACATCCAATTCACACTGTCCGTGTATGCTCGGGTATGGGGCCATCCCCTGGGACATGGTCAGCCTACCCTTTGTCACCCCATCCAAACAGTGGCTTTCCCTCTGTCAGCAGGCTTCAACTGTCAGTGGCTCCTAAGTTGGGAATTAGGCTTGGAAGCCAGTGTTCTCATCTATGCTGAAATTTTAACTGTCTGATCTTGTGCAGATGACCGCAGAAGCTACAAGTTCATGTGTATAGCAGCCTCACCATGTCCAGAACCAAACATTTCATAATTCTTATCATCATCATTTGGATTTGCATTCTTTCTGTCTCCTCTTCCACCATAGTCAATGAGCCTTGGGTTGGAGAAGGTTGGTGTAGATGGTCCATCGTTACTGGACACTCATAGTCACATCTTTTCAGCACTTTTGACTAGTTATGA
The DNA here is from genome assembly GCF_982192425.1 of Myodes glareolus. Taxonomy (NCBI): domain Eukaryota; kingdom Metazoa; phylum Chordata; class Mammalia; order Rodentia; family Cricetidae; genus Myodes; species Myodes glareolus. The sequence continues at coordinate 53,221,204 of NC_142045.1, forward strand.
ATCTCTACATTACACTATCCTTTTTTAAAAAAAGAAACTTCTCTGATCAAAGTTGAGAGCAGCACAAATCTCTGGGTATAACATAAATATGTTGAAGGCAATTTAATAACATGACCTTTTAGCAATACAATAAAAGTAGGTTCTGCTCTCAAACCGCCCCAGACATGGACTTTTGTTCAAGTTTACAATACAAGACATGAAATCCTTGCTGTGGAGTCTGTCTCAAATTCAAGCAGAAAGTGAGTGGTTAGCCCCGTAATGGTCATGCCACTATTACACCACTAGGCATATCTTGCCTGGCCAGTCTGTACTGTAGCATGCAGAATCCAGTGTTAGGTAAGACTGCTGGTGACTTTTCTTCCCCAGATACCTTCTAGCTCTATGGAAGTTACTGAGAAGATGTAGAGTTCCTGATCAGTTTGAGATTGATTTCTGGAAATCTATTGTCATTCAGAGAATATAATGTGGGCATCTTAATGTTCAAAGTGTTTTTCCCATAAGGGAATTAAAATGCTTTTTTTCTACTTACTGAAAAGAAAACAATGAATTCTAAAACATTTGATAATATCTTGGGACATAGCATTTTAGTGTTGTGGAATACAACACTTACATAGTTGTGGAACTATGTAAAGATGTGTTACATTGGTTTATGATTTGGAATATTACTTTAACTGTGTAAAGATATGTTACATTTGTATCTGCTGCATTTGTTTCACCAGTTCCTGTGGGACCAGCAGTTGTAGAGGTGGCAGAGATACAATAGGAGTGAGAAAAGGAATAGGAGTGATTTACAAGTGGGTGGGGGTGGGGACGGGGCTGCTCAGCTAAAGGAATAGCAAACAGGCCTGAGATGCCGGCTGGACAGAGGTAAGCATGACTGGATACAAATTTTATCATCTGCCCGTTTACTGATAGCTACCATGTTGAGGGTAGGTGCGTAGGCCACTTGTTGGTGCAAAGGCAGGTAAGGTTAGGAGTCTGTAAGTAAGGCATTAAGCTCAGAGATTTTAGGGTCTGTAAAGGACATCTCAGGGGGAACGTTGGTATTCCCCATGGTTAAGAACTTGAGAGAGCTTAGACTCAATTATCTGCAAACATCTTCAAGATCCAGCAAGGGTTGAGAGATGGGTCAGGCCACCCTCAGCTTCATCGGCTCAGAGGGTTGGGACTGGGGCCACTCCGGGTGATAGAGGAACTACAGTCAAGGATGAGAAACAAAATCTCAGTCCTCAGCCATGGGGAATCACCAGAGATGAATGTCAGCAAAAGCTGATTTGTAGAAGGGGATCTTACCATTTGCAGCAATGGAACAGACCCAGGAAGCTGTAAAGTGGTTCGAGTCCAGGGTCCCCACCCATGTCCCCTCAGCCAGCCTGCCCACAAAGAGAGCCTGACCAAGGCAGGCACCAATGTTATCACTGGCTTCAGGTCACCCACCACCACCATGGGGGGCGGTGAGCCGAGGCCATGCAGCTCCCTTGGCAGGTGGGAGATAGACAGATATGCCATGCAGAGAGAGCTTGGGTATAGAGTTTAGAACAGCATAAGAGTGAAGGGTTATGGGGGGAGGGGAGAGAGAAGGGGGATGGAAGAGAGAGAGAAAGAGAAGGGGAAAAAAGGAAGCTGCCTCTCTCCAGAAGAAGGGCAGACAGAGAGACAGAGTAGACAATAGAGGACACTGGAGAACTCCTTGCCTTGGTGGGGAGAAGGGGAGATTGGGAGTGGGAAGGGCTTGTCTCTTAGAGGGACAGGGTACCCAGGTGACAGACCAGGCCAGCAGATTACAACACTGAGTAATGGGTTGGGGATACGGCTGGATGAGTAAAGTGCTTACTGTACGAGTATGAGGGCTGAGTTTTAATCTCTAGGACCCACATAGAACGGGGCACAGCAGAGAGTCTCTAATTGCAGTGTTCTGGCTGTAAAATGGGAGGCAGAGACGAGAGAATCCATGGAAGCTTGCTGCCCGGGCAGACTGGCATATACTAATGAACAACCAAGAGACCTATTAGAGAAAGGTAGATGCTGAGGGTAGCCACGCAGATTTGTTCTCTGACCCCTCCACCTGTATGTGTGCATATGTGTGCACATACATACATACACACACACACACACACACACACACACACACACACAAGTGCACGAGTAACACATCAACAAAAAACTGTTAAACCGGTAATATTAAATTGTACAGATATATCCCCCAAAATCTTTACTCATCTGTGGATGGATGTGGTTGTTTCCACATAGAAGTTCTGTGACTATCCTGGAGTGGGGGCTGACTGTGGTTATCTGTTTATCACATATTCAAACAATTTAAAGAGAGCATAATAGCATACAGTATCAAGATTCTCTGTGTATTTTCCATCTTTATGTGGCTTTACTTTAACCTCTATTTCTTTTATTTTTACTTTTAACTTTTGGCTTTTTGAGACAGGTTCTCTGTATATCTTTGTCCAGAAACTCCCTCTGTATACCAGGCTATCCTTGAACTCACAGAGATCCGTCTGTCTCTACCTCCCCAGTGCTGGGATTAAAGGTGTGTACCACCACACCCAACTACTCTCTTTCTCTCTTTTTTATTTTTTTTAACTTTGAGAACTTTAACCTTTAGCCTGTATATATTTTTAACACACTGTAAACCATTTAGAGGTTTTCTTCCTCTTGGAATCTCTCTTTAGTGTATATCTCTCTTTTTCTGACCACATGGGTCTTTAATTTGCTAAGGAATATGGAGAAGTTTTTTTTACCACAACTCTATGGCGTTTTAAGGTCCCTGCCAGGAAGCAAGCTGCAACAGTGTTTCCATAAACAACACTCAAAAGCTCCTATGGCTTTTCAAGGTCCTTGCAGGAAGCAAGCTGCAACAGTGTGTCCATGACCACCTGCTTGAAAGAGTCAGAGTTTTCCCTGGCAGGATGGCCCAGAAAGCAGGCATTTTAAAACAGCCCAGCTTTTTTTCTGCTACAGCTGAAAACCGAAATGCTTTACTCTAGTCTTTCCCAAGCTTTCTCAGGCTTTCTGTGGATGCAGTGGTACACAGGCATCAGTGATGGTAGGTTGTTTCCCTTCTTTGGATACTTGCATGGAGCCATCTGATATCATGAAAGCTAGTCCACAGAGAGGAAACGTGCAGGTCTGATCCAGTTCTGGGTCTCTGGGTCCTGTGTCTGAAGTCTGGGATGTCTTCAGCAACAGGGACTTAACTTCCACCTAGTGGGGGGCAACCGAGGACAATGGCAATAGCCTATACTGTTTTGGGAGTCTCTTGGACAACCCTGACCAACAACTCAAAGTGGGGTTCCCATGCCTACTGTTGGGGTTTGTGTTACATAGTCTATGATGCTTTGGGGGAAGCATTATCAACCCAGATGAGAGACTTTCATTAAAACTATATACTTATATCTGTACATGAAGTTACTTTTATTATAGTTATTTTTGGTTAGATAGACAATAATAAGGCTTCTTATGACTTTTTTCCCCTTCTCCTCCTTTTTATGTATTTATTTCCCCCTCCTTAATTAAAGCCCCCTCTGTGGTTCCCATTCACGTCCTCAACTCAGTTGTACCTCTCACTATTGCTCCTCCCAACCCATGCACACAATGGCCCCTTTTTACAATTTGGTTTTTGCAGTCACTCTAGGTTCTACACACACATCTGAAGATTTGAAGCTAAGAACCTCAGGAGAGAGGGAGCATTTGGCATTTATCTTTCTGGATCTAGGCTACCTTACTCGGTATGATTTTTTATAGTGCCATTCATTTACCTGTAAATTTCATGCTTTCCTTTCTCTTTCATTTGAATGGTATTGCATAGTGTATATGTACCACATTTTCGTGACCCACTTGTGAGCTGAAGGGCATTAGGTTGTCTCCATTTCCTAGCTATTGTGGACAGAGTAGCCATGAATCGGGCTGAACAAGTATCTGTGAAATAGGATGTTGAGTCTTTTGGGTACGTTGGGGAGTGATATGGCTGAGTCACATGGTAGATTCATTTCTATTTTTTAATATTCTCTGTATCGCTTTCCAGAGTGGCTGAACTAGCTGGCAATTCTACCAATATTGAACCTGGGTTCCCCTTTCCCACAACCTTGCCAGACTTTTTGTTTGTTTTGTTGCTCTTTGCAATTCTGGCCAGGATAAGATAATAGCTCAAAGTTGTTTTGACTTGCATTTCCCTAATTGTTATGGATGATGAACATTTTTGGAATATTTCTTAGTTATTTTTTCCTTCTTTTGAGAACTTTCTGTTTAGTTGCAGGCCTAGTTTTTGAATAGGTCATTTTGTTTGTTTTTTTGGATATTAATTCTCTGTCCATTGTACAGCTGACTAAGATTCCCTCCCATTCCATTTGCTTCCCTTCACTCAATCGATTGTTTCTGTAGCTATGCAAAAGTTTTTAGTTTTATGAAATCCCACTTTTCAGCCGTTGGCCTTAGTTCTTGTGCAAACGGAGCCCTATACATAAGCCCCTTCCCTCCACCTATGCCATGTAGGCACTGCCTATGTTTTCTTTCAGCACCTGCAGGATATCAGGTTTCACATTCGGGTCTTTGATCTATTTGGAGTTGGTGTTTGTGCAAGGCGATAGATATGGGTACAATTTTGTTCCTCTGCCTGTGGATTTCAGTTTTCCCGGCACCATTTCTGAAAATGCTGTCTTTTCTCCACTGAATGCTTTTTTCTCTTTGCTGAGTATCGGGGCCTGTGGTTATAAGCACTCATGTTTATTTCATTGGCCCACATGTCTGTTGTGCCAGTATTGTTATTATTACTATGGCTATGTAATATTTCTGAAGATGGAATGGTAATACCTCCAGCATTTTTCTTTTTGATCAGGATTATTTTAGCTATCCAGGATATTTTGTAGTTCCATATGAATTTTAGGGTAGTTTTTTCTTTTTGATTTCTGTGATGAATGAGGTGGAGATTGGGATCAGGATCACACTGAATCTATAAATAGCTTTTGATAGAATGGTCATTGTCACACTATGCATCCTAGCAGTCCATAAGCATAGTGTGTTTTCTGATGTTTTTATCTCTTTCTTCAGAGGTTTAAATTACAGAGGTACTTTACCTCCTTGGTTAGGTTTATTCTTAGTTTATTTTCTTGGAGGCTTCTGTACATGGTAGCATGTCCATTAGCTCTCCCTATGTGTGCCTGTTGGTGGTGTATTGAAGAGGTGTTGATTTGCATACATTATTCTGCATCCTACTAATTGCTGAATTTATCATTTCTAAAAGTTTTTTAGTTGAATCGTTAGCATCTCTAATGGATAGTCTTATATCATCTAAAAATGGGCATGGTTTACTTCTTTTCATATTTCCATCCCTTTAATCTCCTCCTCTTACCTTATTGTTCCAGCTAGCACTTCTAGCACGGTATTGAAAATGGAGTGGGATTTTAGACATCCCTGTCTCATTCCTGACTCCAATAGGGTTGCTTCTTGTTTTTCCCATTAGGAGGATGTTGGCTGTGGATTTCTCCTAGGTGGCTTGTGGTACATTGGGCTGTGGTCCTTCGAGTCCTACATCCTCTAGGACTTTTTGTCATGAAGGCATATGGGATTTTGTTAAACATTTTTTTTTTTTTCTGAATTCATTGCAGTGACTGCGATTTTGGTTTCTCCATCCATTTATGTGATTTATTATGTTTATTGACTTATGGATGTTGAACTCTCCTTTAACTTTAGGGATAAAGACAAACTAGATGGTGGATAATCTTTTGGGTGTGTTTCATCTGCAAGTACTTCATTGGACATTTTAGAGTTTCTATTCATTGGGGATATTGATCTGCAGTTTTTCTTCTTGTAATGTTATCTGTTTTTGATCTTAGGATGACACTGGCTTTCGTGAAGGAGTCTGGTCATTGTCGTTCTTGTTTTTCCAAATCCCTGAGTTGCATCATTAAATGTATTTTTGCATTATTTCTGATTTTGTTTTTTTGACTTGTATTCTTCCTGATTTTTGGGTTTTGGTAATAGTTATACTAGCTGAATAGAAGGACTTGGATTTAGTTTGTTCTTGTTTTTCCAAATTCTTGAATTGTGTTGTTAAATCAATTGTTTGTATTTCTTTCTGTTTTTTCTTTTTAGTGTAGGCACTTGCTATCAATTTATAATAGAGATGGCTTTTATGTGCTCCAGAGATGTTATGGTGTGTCTTTATTTTAATTTAGGCCCAAGAGATTTTTTTTTTATTTTGCTCTTGTTTCTTCTTTGACCCATTCATCGCTCAGTAATGAGTTGTTTAATCTCTGTAAAGTTTTATTTGATGCCAATTTTAAGTTTTATTGCATACTTGTCAGATAGAAAACATGAGATTATAGACAGGAAATGCTACTCAAAACTCTCAGTTCTAGGGGTTAGAGATATAGGACATCTATATCTAAGTATGGTCTAAGTAGCATATGGCCAGGACAATGGGCTCTCTGAAGCCTACTCTATTTCACCTGCTCCACGGTATGCTCTGTGTGTTTTACCTGAATGCATTTAAAGAATTTCTCAAGGTTCAGGGAGTTGAGTTGAGTTGAGAGTCATCAATACTGTGGGGTACTAAAGACTAAAATTAGTATAATTAATAAATCAGTAAATAAAATAAACTATGAAACCTAATGAAATTAAAGTTAATATTATAAATTGCATTAGATCTAAGTGTGCATGTACAGCATCTTAGATTTCTTCTATATTCTTATTTTAAGCTTTGGAGAGAACAAGATGGTTTCCATATTATCAAATTTTGTCTTTTATTCAGTTTTTATGTACACTGACATGCTTTTAATAAAAAGAGAGACATTAGGTAGGGACCAGTCATATTCATGGAATATTTCTTTTCATATACTATGACTGCCTTGGTTCCTGAGAATTGACATTTCTAACATAAAATGGAGAGGGGATGTACTGATGCATGAAGTTTTTATTTTTCTGAAATTAATCTACTTTGGGCTCTCATGTGATAACGTGGGTGAAGCAAAGGCTGCTCACACTGTCCCCGCACACACAGGGAAAACAGTAGGGGTAGAGAGGAACTGGGATAAGCAACGTAAAATTAATAAAAATCCCAAGCAGTACCGTAGCAAGTACACACGAGGAGAGATGTGATGTTTTCCTGTAGCTGTGGTTATAAAGCAAAGAGCATGTGAAGTGGAGCATCAGGAGCTCTTCCGCTCAGACACACGGACTTAGTACTTGGGCTTCTCCGCTATTCGACCATCTCTCTTCTAATTTGCAAAATGGTTTCCCTCTTACTTGGGTAAATTGTAAATAGCTCAATTTTCCTTTATCAACGTATAATTTAAGAGGTTAAAGGTTTATGAACCTAACTGTCCTCGTTAACGTGAGTGTGAACTGAAAATTTTATAAGGGAAGGAAGAGTGTTAGTTAATTACAACTTCTGAGAAAGCGCCCAGTGCCACCAGATCAACAGGATGCATGTCGCTGTGGCTCTGTGGGACAGCTATAAATGCTTGGACATCATTAAGAAACTGTCCCCGAGGTGCAGTGAGCTATCTTCATGGTTTCTGCGGCATGTCTGTATTTCTCATTTTATAGCAATTAAATTATTAATAGGGAGAACAACAGGAAATCTAAAGAGAGCCTATGTGCTTAGACACTATGCTACTTAGTGTTGTACAAGGAAGAAAATGAATAATTATTTTCTCCAAGAATTTCGATGGTAATAAGCTCATGAGCTTAGGTAGGAATCCAGACACTCCACAGATGAACTCTAAATACCAGTTGTACTGTGACAAAACTTAGGAAGGTCACACGCCAAGTACCTCTTATAATGATGCCCAGTCGATCGTTCCCTGTATAGAGTATGTTTGACCTCTCTCCAGCCCCAGCTACCCTGTCCACTCACCTCCTTCTAGGTGGCATTTTCCCTGGCTCCTTGGGGAAGAGAGAGCTGCTTCTGAGATGAGTTTGAGTGAGAACAGGATACAATCTCCCCATCAGGGGTCCCCTTGCTCTGCTTAGCCTTTAGCACCGCCTGTTCACTGAAAGGTGTCTGTTTTGGGGCTCCAGGGGGACTCTAAGGTGGAATGGCCTCTTTGGTAAGCAGTGATTGAAGGCCATAAGAAGTTAGGCAACAGCATCTTGTGAGGGACCTGGTGGAGAGTGCCGGCCCACATGACCAAGTGGGGTCCCATGTGGCACATTAGAGGAATGGAGAGGGCCCCTGCCTCGTGGTTGTTTTTATTTTTAGGGTTTTTTCCTCTAATTCTTGGGTAACAAAGAAAGAGAAGGGGGGTTGCTTTGCAAAGGAGAAATGTGTGCCCTTAAGGATATGGAAAACTGGGAAAGAGGACCCTATTATTAATTAATTAATTAATTAATTAATTAATTAATGTGTATCCATCATATAGGGAGTGGTACCAGTAACCCCGGACAGCTGAGAGTCTGGTAGCCTGGGAGCTGCACACAGAATCAGCTGTGAAGTAAGAGAGAGACAAAGTAATCTGAGCAGTGTCTGGCCTGGATTCGAACACTCAACAGCTTCTCTCTTCCTACAACTTCTCTGTGCTGTTGGTGGTGGGTACCATTGGCTCTGTGAGGGTGGTGCAGGAGAAGACCCCAGTCATCACACAACAGGCACAGCATTCGGTGCCTCTCCATCAGTTTCCAGAGTACCACTGCCCACAAACAGATTTCATCAGGTGACCACTGAAGAGCAGCCTAAAGAATTACAACAGAGAGAAAAGACCGCTGATTTTATCTTATGTGTGAGGACCAAATGAAATCGGAAATCAAGTCAGGATGAACATCATGATGTGATGGCTCAGTTTAACCCTTACTCAACGTTATAGGTTGTTGCTATCATAATTGCCATTTTACCCCTAAGGAGACTGATGGGAAAGTTGTGTACCTCATGTTTTTTTAAGATTATATGAGATTCTTTAAATAAAACCTGGTTAGAAGAATGTGAGATAAAAGACAAGTAAAAGCAAAATAGAAAATTATAAAGAAAATGACAGAAAAAAATAATCTTTTAAATCATTGTCCTTTGAAGACCAGCAATTGTGTAATTATGACAAAGCCTTTGTAATTGGTCTACAGCAATAACTGTGTGCTGTTTGGATTTTAACACCAGTATTCAGCAGGCCCGTGTCTGAGATGAGAATGGCAAACGTGGCCTTACAGAGAGCATGGACATATGATAGCAGGATGCAGGAGGCGTCTGAAATAGTGCGCAGAGAACATTCTGCAGATATGCACAGTATCTCCTCATAGGATGCATTAGCAATTATGACAATACTCAAAGTTTTCCCATGAGATTTCTGTTTCTATAGGAAGTGGGTAACTCTTGTTTTAAATTCTTGTCAGCAAGCCTGAATTTATGCACATTGCTCAAGTAGAGGCAGCTTCTTCCCAGCCTCCTGGCAGTACGCGTCCTTGACCGTGGTCTTCCTGCAGAGGATTCTTGTCCTCTGGACAGGCACAGTCATGAAAGCATCCTCACATCATGTCTGCAGAGAGTAATTATTGTAAGTGCTGCCTCCCTGGGCTATCTAAGGTGTTTCAGAACTGATTCGTCACTAATACTATTTAGAGACTGATAATGGGTACCTTCTGGACATTAATCTTGTCTCTGTTAATTCTCTTTTCTATGGGCCTCTAAGATAAAAATGTCTGTTCAATAAGAAAAGTTTTAGTCTATGACTTGTCTTACTTACTTTCCTTGTTGGTCTCCAGTGGGATCCTTTAGTTCTTCCTTAACCTTAGCTGAGAAGGTGTTTCTCATCAGGGCACACGGAGATGTACAGCTGCCTGTAGGATTACCATCTTCTGGACAACCTACGCTTCCCTGCACTTTTCTAACTGAGGCAGGGAGGCTTTTATGTACTTTCTTCTATTCCCTAAGATTGTGCTTTGGGGAAGTTCATTAATTAGACCACACAGAAGAGACACACCTCCTTAATCCTTTGCTTTCTGTCTGTGCATGAGAAAAGCGCTTCGTGTTCATTTAATTTCCGTCGATGTTATGCTTTTAGTGGGAAACAATTTCCAGTTGCTGTTCTTTCTCTTTTGATAAAGTTTCATGCATTTAAAGATATTAAAATAAGAATCACGCTTCTCTTCTGTGTAAGGAAAACCAACCAGCAAATAGTTATTTACCAAGGCATTCATTATTCTAAATACTCTCTCTCAGAAAAATTTTAAGAAAAATGTCAGCCTCCAGAGATTTTTTTTTTTTTTTTGGCTATCAGATGGTCTTTTATTGAAATGTTTTCTCTTGTTGCTTCTTAGCTAGTTGGACATTCCACAGCACCACTGTTGATGTCATCAATAATGTCATGAGGGTGGTGCTCATCCACATTGCAGCCCACAGACTGTGCAGTACCCAGGATCTCTTTAATAGTTCCAGAAAGTTCTCTGGCTAAAGACCTGTGTCGCATCTGCCGGGCAACGTTGACGATCTCGTCGAAAGTGATATTTCCGCTGTGTTTAATGTTCTTCTGCTTCTTCCTGTCTCTTGGTGGCTCCTTGGGGGCTTTGATGATCAGGGCAG